>NW_006921897.1:3274923-3290416 GCF_000298275.1 Orycteropus afer afer | reverse complement strand
TGGGGCAATCTACTTCTGTAGTGATACTGCCTCGGAAACCCAAGGAGGGGTCGCTATGAGTCGGGTCCGACTTGACAGCACATAACTGTATGTATACACACACACACACACACACACACATATGTCTATGCTTTACTGGTTTTACTTCTCTAGAGAACCTAGATGAAGACAGACACTAACTTTTATTTAGCATCCACTACTCTGGTGGCATAGTGCCTAAGGCATTAGTCTGCTACCCAGAAGGCTGGCAGTTCAAACCCACCAGCCACTCCTAGGAAGGAAGACTGGGCAATCTACTTCCGTAGAGATACCACCTCAGAAACCCAGGGAGGGGTTGCTATAAGTCAGAATTGACTTCACAGCAGTGAGTTTAGGTTTGTTTTTGTTTGTTTGTTTCCAATGCACCAGGCATTATTCTACTAGACATGCTCTTTTAAAAATCAAATTAAATACCAGCCAATGTATTTAATGATGACAATATATCCTTTGCTGCTCCTGGTTTTCAACCAGGACATATAGTTCCTCAAAATCCCTGGCTCCTACCTATGCAACTTAAGACAATCACTTAAAGATGAGCAAAGGGAAATGAGATAAAAACCCAAGATTTAGGAATGAGGTCACAAAAAAAACTCTGTTTTCTCCAGGTAAAGTGGATATAAGTGAAATTACGTTTATTATTTCTTTCTTAAAAGTTTACAGACTTTTCAGAAATGTGGTGTGACAGAAAACACTCCGGGCTTAAGGACTGGTGTTCTAGTCACAGCTCTGCCATTGACCAGCTTGGTGATGTTGGGGAAGGTCCTTCTTATCTGTGGGGCTCCGTTTCCCCCTATGAAAAAGTCATGCCTTGCAGGGTCCCTTTAGGAACCAAAGGGCAAAGGCTATGAAGTCATGAATGGGAAAAGGGCTGTGAGGCTGGCAGTGCTTGCCTTCCTACCTCTGCTTCAAGTAAGGCAGCACTTTTTTGTATCTCTTTTAGACAGTGGTTCCAAGAAATAAATATTTCATGTCAACAAAAACTTACATCTACAAAAGTCTGAAAATCATTCAACTAGATGATAGCTAATCTTTTTCAGCTCTGAGTTCTTTAGATCTGTGACCTTTTGAAAAACCAGCTGTTGACTGCCTAGCCCTCAGGGCTACAAAAGCAAGGTGAGATTCTTGTATACAGGCTTTGACTTCCAACTCCCCTGCTCCTGAAGACCCATTTTAAAAGTATTCGCCTAAATGCATATCCTTAACCATCATGGCTTCTCTCTCCCTTGAGGGAGTGAAAAAAGAGAGTAAAATGAAAACAACTCCACAAGAGCCCAAGTATGACCTTGAGTATAACCTCCCTGAATTTAGAGACAATCTCAAGAATATATTCGATATAATAAACACTAATTATCAAACACCAGACAAGTTGTGAGATGACATCAAGGACATCATACATGAAGAGAACAAAATGTGATTAAAGACAGGAAAAAAGAAAAGACCAAAATGGGTGTCAGAAGAGACTCTGAAACTTGCTCTTGAACAGAGAGTAGCTAAAGGGAATGGAAGAAATGATGAAGTAAAAGAGCTGAACAGAAGATTTCAAAGGATGGCTTGAGAAGGCAAAATAAAGTATTATAAATGAAATGTGCAAACACTTGTAGTTAGAAAACCAAAAGGGAGAAACATGTTTAGCATTTCTCAAGCTGAAAGAACTGAAGAAAAAATTCAAGTCTCTAGTTGCATTACTGAAGGATTCTGCAGGCAAAATATTGAATGAAGCAGAAAGCATGAAACAAAGATAGAAAATACACAGAGTCACTGTACCAAAAAGAATTGGTTGATGTTCAGCCATTTCAGGAGATGCATATGATCAAGAACTGATGGTATGTAAGGAAGAAGTTCAAGCTGCACTGAAGGCACTGACAAAAAAACAAAGCTCCAGGAATTGACAGAATACCAACCAAGTTGTTACAACAAACGGATGCAATGCTGGAAGCACTCAATCATCTATGCCAAGAAATCTGGAAGACAACTACTTGGCCAACTGACTGGAAGAGATCTCTATTTGTACCCATTCCAAAGAAAGGTAATCCAACAGAGTGTGGAAATTATCAAATAATAAAATTAATATTACACAGGAAAAATGTTGCCAAAGATAATTCAAAAATGTTTACAGTAGTACATTGACAGAGGACTGCCAGAAATTCAAGCCAGGTTCAGAAGAGGATGTTGAATAAGGGATATTGTTGCTGATGTCAGATGGATCTTGGCTGGAAGCAGAGAATACCTAAAGATGCTTACCTGTTTTATTGACTATGCAAAGGCATTCAACTGTGTGGAACCTAACAAATTATGGATAATGTTGTGAAGAATGGAAATTCCAGAACGCTTAATTGTGCTCATGAGGAACCTGTACATAGACCAAGAGGCAGTTGTTCAAACAGAACAAGGGGATACTGAATGGTTTTAAATCAAGAAGAGTGTATGTCAGGATTGTATCCTTTCATCATACTTATTCAACCTGTAAGCTGAGCAAGTAATCTGAGAACTGGACTATATGAAGAAGAACATGACATCAGGATTGGAGGAAGACCCATTAACAACCTGTGATATGCAGATGACCTTGCTGAAAGTGAAGATAACTTGAAGCACTTACAGATGAAGATCAAATACCTCAACATAAAGAAAACAAAAATCCTCACAACTGGACCAATGAGCAGCATCACAATAAATGGAGAGAAGATTGAGGTTGTCAAAGAATTCACGTTGCTTGGTTCTACAATCGATGCCAACAGCAGCAGCAGTCAAGAAATCAAGCGATGCATTACATTAGGCAAATCTGCCACAAAAGACCTCTTTTTTAGTGTTAAAAAGCACGTAACTTTAAAAAGCATGTAAAATGTTAAAAAGATGTAGCTTTAAGGACTATAGTGTGCCTGACCCAAGCCATGGTAATTTCAATCGCCTCATATACATGCAAAAGCTGAACAATGAATAAGGAACACAAAAGAAGAATCGATGCCTTTGTATTACGGTGTTGGTGAAGAATGCTGAACATACCATGGAAGGCCAGAAGAACAAACAAATCTGTCTTGGGAGAAGTACAACTAGAATGCTCCTGCAAAAATGGCAAGGAGGCCAAATGTTCTGACCTCCTCTAATCCCACAAGAGGAAGACAGGATTACCAGCAGTAACGCAAGGCCTATTCCTGCAAGGCCAGACATGCTGCCTCCCTCCAGCCCTTTCTCTAACCGTTCCTCCCAAAGCACCCACCACCTATCTCCTGGGTTCGATAATTCGCTGCAGTGGCCACACACAGCTCACAGATTATGTGCTTTATTAGGGAAGCACCACAGGCTACAATTCAAGTTCAGGGAAAATGCTCAGTCTCTCTCGCAGCCCACCGTCCCTCAGCCAACAGTCTCTCACAGTCTCTTTCCCAGCAGTGCTGGTCCCTCGGTGTCTCACTCAGCAATGCGAGTCTCTTGCATCTCTTTCCCAGCAATGCGTGTCTCAGGAGCCCGGGTCTCTTTCAGCAGCACATCTTCCTCAACCGGCAGTCAGAGAGAGTTCTGCCTCTAGGAGGCCTCCTTTTGAGCCTGGCAGGGTGGTCAAACTAGCCAATTATAGCATCAGAACTCTAAGCACCTGAGAGAGTGGGCACCTCCCAGAACATTGTTTTGTGCCCCTCCCAACAGAAATACTCCAGGTGGACACCTTCAGCAATCAGGAGCTCCTCAGTTGCTCACAAAAAATCCCACCTTGGAGTTTACAAAGACTTATGGGTAGAAAAGCCACACAAAGTAATTTACTACACCGCAGCTCCTTAGGAGCAAGGGTGGCAAAACTTTCACGTACCTTGGATATGTGACAGGAAGGACTAGTCCCTGGAGAAGGACATCATGCTTGGGAAAGTAGAAAGTCAGTGTAAATGAGGAAGACCTCACCAAGATGAATTGACACAGTGGCTGCAATAATGAGCTCAAACAGCAACAATTTTGAGAACAGTGCAGGACCTGGCAGTGTTTCATTCTTTTGTACGTGTAAGGTGGCTGTGAGTCAGAAACAACTCCACAGCACCTGACAACTACATAATATCAACATTAAATAAAATCTTCAAAAAAGAGGAATATGTTACTTTTATCTCTCCTTTCATAAACCAGTTTTTCCTTTTGTGCATTGTCTTCCAATCTATATGTACAAACATTTTTACAATTGTTTTAACCAGAGGGTAAATTTTTTAAATTCTGCTATATTCATTCCACATTACATCATACACATACTTTCTCTATATGGCCCTCATAAGCGGTAATTTAAAAATACTTCCTATCATATAAAACCAAACCAAAACAAACCCACTGCAGTTAACTCCAACTCATAGCAACCCTGTAGGACAGAGCAGAACTGCCCCAAAGGGTTTCCAAGGCTGTTAATCTTCACAGTAGCAGGCTGTCACATCTTTCTCCTGTGGTGCAGTTCGTGGATTTGAACTGCCGACTTTTTGATAAGCAGCTGAGTGCTTAACCACTGTGCCACCAGCACTCCTTTCTGTCATATGGAGGTACCATACACTAATTAGCCAATCTTCAGATGTTTGGTATTTAAAGCGAAATTTATACTTGAAAATGGCTGTATTAAAAAAGAAAAAAAGATCTCAAATCAGTAACCTAACCTTCCACCTTAAGAAACTAGAAAAAGATAAACTCTGTTAAAGCCAATTGTCTGGCAGCCACTTACAACTCTCCTTCAGTGTTCATTGCATGCTTGCAGAGAGCTTCAAGGTCAGCCTGACTCAGGAGAACAAGGCTTTCTCAAGTCGTCTTGGGCATGTAAACAGCTCTGGGCATGGACACGCTTTTCCAGATTTCTTGGCATATTTCGAAGCTTTTCAAAGCCTGTCTTGAAAGTCCCATTTCTACGCCGTTTAGTCAGCCTCTTCTTAGCCTCAATTAGTACCAGCGCTTCAAGCAGATGCAGTGTTAAACCACTGTCTCCTGACTGTTTTTGACATATGCCCCAGATATATAGGCCTGTTTGAGTAGATGGAGCTCCAAGTTTGGTCAAATAAAGAAAAAGTCCTGAGAATGGAGATTTTCAGAAAACTGCCAGACAAGTCAATCAGCAACAATTCTCTGGGGTAGAGTATCAGGAGCTCCAAATCTGTTTTGTCCTCTCCAAGGGCTTCTCGTTTTCACAGCTACACACTTGGCAGGCTACTGATTTTCAATGCTACCATGGCATGGGGAAAGGGGGACAAGATTAGGACAAGTTAAAATGCCATGGAGTTGGCTCTTCTTATGGAAAAGCAGCTGTTTTTCCTGAATCCTTGGATTGTTGAAAGTCTTTGTTCATTTCCAGAGTTCTGAAAAAAAGTTGTTTTTTTCTTTTTTTTTTTTTTTTTGAGAATTTTGCCAGTATTCTCACTGCTTTCCTAGAGTAGCAGATTCTTAGAGGTCCTTACTCTGCAATTCCAGAAGTTATTCCTCTCACCTATGAAGAGTTGATGTTTTTGAGTTGTGGTGCTGGTGAAGAATGCTGAAAGTACTGTGGACCACTAAAAGAGCTAACAAATCTGTCTTGGAAGAAGTGCAGCTGGAATGCTCCTTGGAAGTGAGAATGGCCAGACGTCGTCTCCCTACTTTGGTCATGTTGTCAGAAGGGACAGTTCTCTGGAGAAGGATGTCATGCTTGGTACAGGGGAGGAGGGTCAACAAAGGAGCGGAAGGCCCTCAACAAGATGGAGTGACACAGTGGCTGCAGCGATGGGCTCAGGTATAGTAGGGCTCGTGCGGCTGGCACAGGACCGGGCAGTGTTCTGTTCTGTTGTACAGAAGGTCACTATGAGTCGGAGATGACTCGACAGCACATTACAACAACACCGCATTTTGTCAGCTTTTTTTTTTTTCTTCTTCCATATTTAAAGATGTGTCCTGCTGTCTTCTTGCTTGCATTGTATCTTCGTTCCTCTGAATTTCTTTGGCTGTTTTTAAGATTTGTTTTTTCTTTATTGGATTTTGAGCAATTTATTATGTGCCCTGAAAAGATTTTTCATGTTTCTTGTGTATTGGGTTCTTTGAGCTTCATGGATCTGTGAGTTTATAGTTTTCATCAAATTTGGAAAATTTTTGGCTATTTTTCATTCAAATATTATTTCTTTTCTGCCCTCTCTCTCTCTTCTCCATTTGAGAGTCCTATTACCCCCATATTAGGCTACTGGAAGTAGTGCTACGGCTCACTGATGTTCTTTTTATTTTTTAAAATACTTTTTTTCTTCTGTGTGTTACATTTTGTTTGGTTTCTAATGCTGTGTCTTGGAATGATTTTTTACCCCTTCTGTTAATCCCATGCAGTGTATTTTTCATCTTGGGTATCGTAGCTTTCATCTCTAAAAGCTGGATGTGAGTCTTTTTTTGTTAAATTGCTCTCATCTCTACTTAAATCTTTGAACTTATAGGATCACAGTTATAAAAACTGCTTTAATGTCCTCGTCTGCTTTTTAACATTGGATCAGTTAGTTCTGGATCAGTTTCAATTATTTAATTATCCACTCCATTATGCATCATATTTTCTTGCTTCTTTCCATGCTTGACAATCTTTGAGTGGATGCCAGACATTGTGAATTGTACCTTGTTGGAAGCTGCATATTTTTATATACCTGCGAAGCTTTTTGAACTTTGTTCTGGGATGCAGTACGAGCCTTTTAAGTCTTGCTTTTATGAGTTTATTAGGTGGGTCTAGAGAAAGTATCCATCTAGAACTAATTATTCCCTGCTAGTGTGGCTGGCTCCTCCTGACTATGCTATCCAAAGCCCTGTGGATTATGAGTTTTTCCAGTCTTGTTGGTGGGAATAGATACTATTCCTAGTCTTGAATGAGCACCAGATGCTGTTCCATTTAATCCACCAAATGGTTCTCTCCCTAGCCTTTGGTGGTTTTCTCACAGGCATGTACTGATCACTACTCTGTTTAATACTTGAGGGAACCCCCTGCAGATCTCCAGGCAACTCTCTCTCTATAGCTCTGTCTTCTTTGGCATTCTGTCCTGAGAACTCCAACTGCTACTGGCTCCCTGAAATCTCAGTAGTTTTCTGGTTTCTGCCTGAGTTCTCCTTCCTTGATCTATGGCCTAGAAACTCTCTCAAGATAGTAAGCTGGAGTAATCATAGGCTCACCTTCTTTGTTTCCCATCTCTCCCACTGTTATTCATTTTCTGATGTTTCCAGTGTCTTGAAAACAATTGTTCCATATATTTTGTTAGGTTTTTCCCCTTTGGTTGTTTCACATAGAAGGGTAAATCTAGTTCTTGTTACTCCATCTTAGAAGACACAGTCTTATTTTCTCTAAAATTCTGGTAACTTAATATGTGATTTTAATTCTACTTGATCCTATTGCCAAATACTACAGACCAAATGACCCCACATTTAGGAGGCAACTTTTCCAGACCAACATCCTTCTATTCTTCTGTGTTCTTCTACAACTTAGTAATCAACTCCTCTTCACATATGCAAAACTTTCCATATCTCTGTGTCTTTTCACAAACTGTCTTCCCTGGAATTAACGCTCTCTTCTTATCATAATGGGAAACCTTAATAGTTTTTCAGACCCCACTGAAATGAGGCAAAGCTTTCCTTAAGTCATCCCACCAGGAAGAATCCATGTTTTTATTATTAATAAGAATAGTAGTAACTACCACTTATTTTGAAGGATTTACTTGAAGGGTTCAATGGATTAAAAATTGAATGACACAGGATGCATCAATAGACAATAGAAGGAATGCACAGAGAAGGAATACACTGCAACAAAAAGAATCAGTTGATGTTCAACTGTTTCAGGAGGTAGCATATGATCAAGAACCAATGCTACTGAAGGAAGATGTCCAAGCTGCACTGAAAACACTGGTGAAAAACAAGGCTCCAGGAATTGCCTGAATACTAATCAAAATGTTTCAACAAACAAATGCAATGCTGGAAGCACTCACTCATCCATGCCAAGAAATTTGGAAGAGAGTTACCTGGCCAACTGACTGGAAGAGATCCACATTTGTATCCATTCCAAAGAAAGGGGATCCAATAGAAGGTGGAAATTATCTAACATTATCATTAATATCATACACAAGTAAAATTATGGTGAAGATAATTCAAAACATTCGCAGCAGTACACCAACAGGGAACTGGCAGAAATTCAAGCCAATTCAGAAGAAGATATGGAATAAGGGATATCATGGATCTTAGCTGAAAGCAGAAAATACCAGAAAGATGTTTACCTATGTTTTATGGACTACATAAAGGTATTTGACCCTGTGAACCCTAACAAATTTTGGATAACACTGTGAAGAATGGGAATTCCAGAACACTTAATTATGCTCACGTGGAACCTGCACATAGCCCAAGAGGCAGCCTTTTGAAGAGAACACGGGATACTGCATGGTTTAAAAGCAGGAAAGATGTGTGTCAGGGTTGTATCCTTTCATGATACTCATTCAAGCTGTATGCTGAGCAAATAATCTGAGAAGCTGGACTATGTGAAGAAGAATGTGGCATCAGGATTGGAGGATGACTCATTCATAATCTGCCATATACAGATGACACAACCCTGTTTGCTGAAAGTGAAGAAGACTTGAAGCACTTATTGATGAAGATCAAAGTCTGCAGCCTGAATTCAGTATGGATTACATACACCTCAACATAAAACAAAAATTCTCACAATTGGATCAATAAGCAGTATCATGATAAACAAAGAAAACACTGAAGTTGGCAAGGATTTCATTTTACTTTGATCCACAATGAACACACATGGAAGCAGCACTCAAGAAATCAAACTATGCATTACGTTGGGAAAATCTGCTGCAAAAGATCTCTTTAAACTGTGTTAAAAAGCTAAGCTTTTTTTTTAAAAAAAAAAAGCTCAGATATAACTTTGAGGACTAAAGGTGTGCCTGACCTAAGCCATGGTATTTTCCATTGCCTCATACACATGTGAAAGCCAGAATGAATAAGGAAGACAAACGGAAAATTGATGCCTTTGAATTATGGTGTTGGTGAAGAATATTGAATATACCATGGATTGCCAGAAGAACAAACATATTTGTGTTGGAAGAAGTACAGACAGAAAGCTCCTTAGAAGGGAGGATGGTGAGACTTTTTCTCACATACTTTGGATGTGTTATCAGGAGGGACCAGTCCATCATCAAGATATCATGATCGGTAAAGTGGAGGGTCAGCAAAGAAGAGGAAGACCCTCAACCAGATGGATTGACACAGTGGCTGCAACAATGGGCTCAAACATAGCAATGACTGTGAACATGGCAAAAGACCAGGCAGCGTTTTGTTCTGTGGTACATAAGGTTGCTATGTTTAGGAACTGACTCAGTGGCACCTAACATCATTACCACCACCATTTATTAAGCACTTATTAAATGCCAACCACTAACCCTCACTATAGTAATCCGAAGTAAGTTCCAACACTGTATCTACTTTTTAATTTTTCTTTTTTTTAATATATAGAAGACTTTAAGAGAACATTAGCAACTTGCCCAAGGCCAGACACTAAAAATAATCAAGCTGACTCTTATCAGGTAAGTTGGTCTGACTCTTAAACGTATATCTATTATTGATCTCTTCTGTAAAGTAATGCTGTATTTTCATGCCTGTTTTTAACACTAAACTGTGTGCTCCTTGAAGGCAAGGGCTATATCCTATTTATTGCTTCATTTTCTACACCTAGCATGTGTAGGCACTGTAATGTATGTTGACTGACTTAATAAGTGGATGAATATAGGTATAAGGAGAGGCTTGCCCTGGGGCAGATGTAGGTACTGGGCTGAGGCAAATTACAGTGTTCCAGACTATGGAGCAGGACACTGAACAAGTCCAGTCAGGAAATACTTCATCCAAGAAAAATAATTAGTAAAATCTAACCCAGATCATGAGACTTGCTATAAGAGTTGACATGCATTTAGCGGTATACCTCACCATTCCAGAGGTAAAAGAAAATGTCTAGTCCATCAACCATTTGAGGAAGATAAATTTCATATTCCAAATCTGTCAGAAGGTTTATCTGATTTAAGAGATATGTGACCTCAGAGTTAATCCTTATCCTCTAGGCTCAGAATTTCAAGGCAAGCTAAATTTGAAATGCCTTGATATAGTCCATGGAGGCCAGAAAACCTCAAAACGTTCTGTTTTTCATGGCTGAAATGTTGAGGGTATTTTGCTCCTGATTTTAAGTTTTCAGATGATTTTAATGTTCATGAAAGCATAGGATTAAGAGTTCTGGGGGCAGCAAAACTGCATTGACATTCATAAGCAGAAGAGATTTGCCCTCTGAGTAAAAGGGATGTACTTTGGGACCTTTCTCAATATGTCAAACATTGTTAGACTTAAGCCATGTAATTGCTGCAAGTCAGAAATGCCTTAGGTTCTTTGTGTAATGATTTGTAGTGACTTGTACCCATACCTTTGGGTTCATAGATTTAAGAGACTAAGACTGGTCTGGATCAGTGAAGAGGATGAGAGGATTCGAACAAATGCACTGGCATTAGAGTCTGGCAGTACAATATGTCCATACATACTTGAATATTTACCAAACTTTCTTGATCATGACTCTGGGAAACACAACATATTTTACAAAGTTCTAGCGCATTAGAGTTGGTAAGGACACCCTTCACCATCAATGGCCATGGAAATAGCAGTCAAGAAATCTGATGATGCATTGCATTGGGCAAATATACTGCAAAAGACCTCTTTAAAGTGTTAAGAAGCAAAGATGTCACTTTGAAGACTAAGGTCTGCCTGACCCAAGCCATGGTATTTTCATTCACCTCACAGGTCTGTGAAAGCTGGACAATGAATAAGGAAGACCAAAGAAGAGCTGATGTCTTTGAGTTGTGGTGTTGGCTAAGAATACTGAAAGTACCAGGGACAAAAAAAATCTATCCTGGAAGAATTGTAGCTGGAATGCTCCTTGGAAGCGAGAATGGCCAGACTTTGTCTCACCTACTTTGGTCATGTTGTCAGAAGTGACCAGCCCCTGGAGAAGGATATCATGCTTGGCAAAGTAGAGGGTCAGCAAAAAAAAGGGAAGATCCTTGTGGTAGTTAAGGTTATGTGTCAACTTGGCTGGGTCTGGTTTGAGTGGCTGGGCAGCTGGATGTAGTTATTCCCCATGATGAGACTCCATGGTGGAATGTACTGTGAGAGTAGCTGCCTCAGGGATGTGGTCTGCTTCCAGTATATAAGAAGATACTTCGAGAAAGCTATTGAGCTTTTTGGCATGCTTGGACCCTGCATGTAGCCGAGTCTTCATTCAGCAGCCTGCCATGTTGTCTGCCGATCTTGGGACTATTTCTAGACTTGAACTAGTGGCCTGCCATGTTGCTTAATAATCTTGGGACTGTACCATTTTACTTGTCGACCTTGGATTTGTCAGCCTTAGCAGCCAGCAGCTGCCTGAGTTGAGAGAAGCCTCCAGCTCCAGTGGGCCAGGAACAAGAGGTAGAGCTGAAGCCCAAGGTCAAGGGGCCTTCACCCAGCCTCTAGAACTTTGAACTTGAACTTCTAGAACTTTGAACTTGGACTTCTAGCCTCCTAAATGATAAGAGAATAAATCCCTGTTTGTTCAAGTCATACATTTGTGGTACTTTCTGTTAAAGCAGCACTAGGGAATCAAAACAACCCTCAATGAGATGAATTGGCACAGTGGCTGCAATGATGGGCTCAAGCACAGCAAGGGTTGTGAGGGTGGTGGAGTACTAGGCAGTGTTTCATTCTGTTGGACATAGTGTCACTGTGAGTTGGAGCCAACTTGATAGCACCTAACAACAACAACAACAACAACAACAACAACAAATACCTTACAGGTTATGTAGCCTAAGTCCCTCATGGTATATGAGGAGAAACCAAGGCCCAGAGAAGGGAAATGATTTATCCAAGGTCACTGAGCTAGCACATGCTAGGATTAGAACCTTGAAATTCTGACATCCCAATCTGCTGCTACTTTTATTACCCCTAAGTATCTCCTTGGCAAAATAATAAGTTAAAGAAAATAAATCTGTTTCAGTGTGTGGTACCTCTGCTTATTGCCTCTTTCCTACCCATCCTTAGTCAATCACTAAGTACTCCTGATTTTACTTGTTAAACATTTTTCAAACCTATTTTTTCCTCTCTATCCACACTATAAGGAGCTCTGGTGGTACAGTGCCTAAGGCATTTGATTGCTAACCAGAAGGTAGGCAGTTAAAATCTATCAGCTGCTCCATGGAAGAAAGATGGGGCAATTTACTTCCATAAAGATTTACCACCTCAGAAACCCAATGGGGGTTGCTATGAGTTGGAATCAACTAGACAGCAGTGAGTTTAGTTTTTTTTTTTTCCCTGATCACTTGTCTGATTCCAGTATTATTTCTTCAGCTTGATTCCCTCTTAAAAATCCTCTGAGACCAGAAGAATCATTTCTTTTGGCTTCACAGACTTCCTAAATCCCACATTCTTTATCTCCCAGAATTCATATTCTGTTTCTCTTCATATGGTACCTAAACTGGAATGCCTTCATTATTCATACATTTATTTACTCAACACATATTTACTGATCATCTGCTCCCTGCCAGGCCCTGTTCTAGATGCTGGTGATACAGTAATGACCCAAGCTTGGATCTCTAAAGTGAATCTTTTTCTGGGAAAGCAAGGGGTGGGGAGAAGTATTTTAAGCAGAAGCAAATGCACAGGCAAATTTACAGGCCATGTTTGAGCCCATTGGTGCAGCTACTACATCAATCTACCTTCCAGGCTCTTCCACTTTTCACTGACTCTCTCCTTTACCAAGCCAGGGACTGGTCCCTCCTGATAACATGTCCAAAGTACATGAGACCAAATCTCACTGCTTTCATTATACCTGCAACTATATTTCCCCTTCACCATGTAATCTAGCATATTCACAGGTTCCAGGGATTGGGACATAGACATTTTGGGGAGACATTATTCTGCCTACTATGCCTAAGGCATTTGACTGCTAACCAAAAGGCTGGTGGTTCCAACCCAGCAGCCACTCCCCGCAAGGAAGGTTGGGCAATCTATTCCTGCAGTGATACCGCCTCAGAAACCCAAGGAGGGGTCACTATGAGTCGGATCCGACTCGACAGCAGTGCGCTGCATTGTTGTTGCATATGCCTGGAATGCCCGATGTAACATGAGGACATGAAAATAAACTGTGGTTATGGAGAGAAAAGTGAGGTATTACCTTTTATCCTTAAGGCTACCCATGCTGGACAGGACTTCCAACATTCTTTGGGGCTGGCTTTGAGGCATCTCTTAAGCACTGGCTGGCCAAAAGGGCTGGACAGAGTACCAAGGCTAGAAAGCCATGTGAGAGCTCTGGAAGCACAGGTGGATGGATATACTGGGTGCTGCAGCCTCACAATTAGATCCCTCCGGAATCAAAGATTTAATGGACACCCTGAGACCTTCCCACTTCTTGTCCAGGAGGGTAATGCCAGCCCCGCCTCCTGAGGCCTCAAACTTTTATTTTTTTCACCCTCTAAGTGAAAAAAATGCTATTAGAAGAAAACATATGACCAAATGATCTGTGGAAATGCTATAGCTTTTCCAGATGACTGCAATCTCCCAGAGACAGCTGAGCTGAGCTCAAGAGGAAGGCAAGGCCTACGCAGAGTCTTTGACTAGACTGACTTTTCACTGAGTACATTCTGCCACCCATAATTAAGCAAGGTCCAATGTGCCCATTTTAACAGTCATTTTCATATTCCTTACAAATAAAATACTCTTTTCTAAATCAGCACAGACACAGAGAGATTAGAGGTTACCCACTGCCATTAAGTCAGATCCTACTCATAACGACCCCTCCTTGGGTTTCCGAGGTGGTATCACTACAGAAGTAGATTGCCCAACCTTCCTTCTGAGGAGTGGCTGGTAGATCTGAACTGTCAGCCTTCTAGTTAGCAGTCAAATGTCTTAGGCTCTACTCCACCAGAGCTCCCTAAGTAAGGACAGAACCATGAAATTGTCTAACCTACATGAAGTCTTAGGTCAAAGGGATATGCTACTTGTTAGTTTTACTTTTAATATCAGCATTTTGAAATGCATTGCCATTTTAATTACAACCTGCTCAGGAGATGCACATTACAGGAGCAAAGATTAAATAAGATTGCCACAAACAGAAATGACTTTTTCCTTTTAAAGGTGAACAAAACAAAGCAAAAAGGAAAAAACCCTGTCATTGGAATTAACCGGTGCATACGGAATACTGGAAGCTACCTGTAACTCATAAAGGACAAAAATCTTCACATTCTATTCCCGTTCAGAAAAGTCTACCTATATACATACCTCTTCTCAAGACCTTCTTGTCACCACTTTTTCCAAGTCCCTGAACATTTACCTAAACCATTAGCAGCAGCAGTATCTGCTACCTTTGTTCATTTTGGCATTGTCTTTTATCTCTTTTAATAGTCAAACACCTTTTATATAATTAATAATTACTTATATTAAATTTTGCATGTTCAAATTACTTGCGTGGCTTCTCTCTTCTGACTGGACCCCAGGCACTATCTCATTACTTTGCATAAAAGGTTTTCCCCAAGGCTGACACAATGATATTCTCACAGCAGGAGCAGTCAACTTCTGGTCAGATTATCCTTAGAGTCTTCCTTTTATAGAGGACTTTAGATCAAATGGGGTTTAGGATTTAGGATAATACTCTTCAGAGGTTGTTAGGCTTTGTTTCTTCAAGGGAGAGTGTATTTGTACAAACTTTCTATTTAACCACGTATTTTGAACAACACTCATTTTTGCCAATGATATCTAATATCTTTTATGCCAATTACTGGACCCTCAGTTAAGCATTGCTTTAGCCCATTTTGAAGTAACTACTCCTAGACTTGGGAGCCTTCAAGTGCTAACTGCTTATTAAGCAGCCCTGGAGTGTGAGTTCTTGATTAAGAAACCTCCTATGGCAGCTATGAGATGGATGTGACTCGACGACAGTGAGATTGGTTTGGTTTGGTTTATGGCAGCTAACTGCCTATAGAGTATAGATTCAATGTTAACTTACATACTCATATGGATCAACTTGTTTATACTGAAGTATTTTAGCATAAATCACCATAATAATATTATCAAGCCTGCCATTTTACACTATGCTTGACAGCATATGGGCTATCACAATGATTTGATTTCTCTAACCTGGCTGACAGCATAGCCCAGGTCTGCAAAATTACTTGTCTTCAGCAGAAGTTCACTGACTACAGCCCCAGGGCCCAATGTGACCCAACATGTGTTGCTCTACAGTTATTGGATCACAGCCACTCCCATTCTTTTAGGTATTACCTATGTCTGCTGGCACAAAACAACAACAAATGGTTGCTTTTGTACTAAGATAGCAGAGTTGAGTAGTTGAGAAGATTTGCAATGTCAGCCCTGGTAGCATAGTGCCTAAGGCACTTGACTGCTAACCAGAAGGCTGGCGGTTCAAACCCACCAGCCACTTCTCGGAAGGAAGGTTGGG
>NW_006921897.1:3266949-3273688 GCF_000298275.1 Orycteropus afer afer | reverse complement strand
TGGCACATAACAACAAATATCTATATCTATATCTATATCTATATCTATATCTATATCTGAAGTGCTAGAACAGATTATATCTTGGAAAGCCTTAGAGATATTCATTGTCATATCTTCATTTTTCAGAAATGGATATTAATGCTCAAAAGGGTCTTCCAGAAAGATAGTAGTGACATTCAGCTTGCTGACTATTACTTAGTATAGTTTTCTTTCCACTACACAGTCCTTTTCAAACTGGAGTACCTGTCCCTTGAAGATATACAAAACCATAGAGTAAGTATGATGCATAGTCCCAACTCCATCATATCCTAGCTTTGTGACCTTAGTCAAATTGCTTAACTTCTCTGTGTTTTAGTTCATCATCTGTAAAATTAATTAAGTATGAGTTAATCCAGGTAAGGTGTTTAAAAAAGTGCCTAGCACACAGTAAGCATTCATTAAATATTAACTATTATTATTATTAGTCACAATTTTACCTAATGATTTGGAAGATGAAAAAACTTTTAAAAACTTTAAATAATATGAACATGTCATTGGCTGGAACACAAAATCTGCATGAATTTAGAAGATAAAGTGTGAGAACTCAAAGTGATATTTTAAACCTCATTCTCATCTGGGGAAACTTGACTGGGAAAGTTGGAGACACTCTGCTCTACCCTGCTGCCTCTCATCCCTGCCTAACCACAAGTCCTCTGATTCCAGTGTCCATGTGACTCATGTCTTGTTGGAGGGGATTTATGGCCTAATAAACCTTTATTTTTCTTTGGAACTGCATTGGGAGAAGCTCTCTGTATCTGCTAAAGTAAGCCAACTGAGGAACTGTGACTGTCGTTTTACCAGAGATTTGCCTTATAAAGGAACTCACCTAGGATTTTGTACTTTATCTTAGAAATGAGACAGGCTCCTTCCTTTCTTCTTCTGATGCTGGTTTCTTAATTATACCCAGCACAGGGAACACAGGGTGACCAGGCAAGGCCTCTTGGGCCCATCATGCCAACACGATGTAGGGTGGGAGTTGCCTTGTTACTGCTTGTTCCAAAATTTCTCGTTAATGTGATTAATATAGATAGAGCTGTCAACTTTCATTTTCACTAAACAATAAAACAAGCCTAACCTTGTACCTATGAGGCTAATGGATTGAGAGGCAGATGAGATGAAACTGTGATCTCATTAAGATGAAGAAATTATGATTTTTGAATTTAGAAACTCAAAATATAGTACATCGACATGACTAAGTTTGTCACCTGTCAAAAAATGATCAAGTTTTGGAAATGTCTAGACACAGCCTTAAAAGATTGGGACAAATTGTCCCTAAAATGCTTCTTAACATTCTAGGAAGGATATGAGGGTGGGAAAGATCCTGATAATGCAGCAGTCTCTTAAAGAGAACACTTCAGGACACATGTAGATGAAACCACCAGATAATTCATTGAGGGGTTCGGTAAAGCAGACTAAACAAACGACTGTGTGGGGCTGTATATCCTGCCATATCTCGAGGATCTACTATATGCTGGGTGATATGCCAGAAGCTAAGAATGCAATGCTAAATACGCAAATTCCCTGTTCTGACAGAGGCCGTTGTCTAATAGAGAAAACAGGCATGTAACCAATTTCGCAGCTCCATTTGGTCAGTGACGTGATAAAGACATGCCCAGGGATAGGAGCTCTGGTGGCATAGTGCCCAAGGCATTTGGCTGGCAGTTCAAACCCATCAGCCACTCCTCGGAAGGAAGAGTGGGCAATCTACTTCCGTAGTGATACTATCTCAGAAACCCAAGGAGGAGTTGCTCACTGAGTCGGCTCTTGACTTGATGGCAGTGGGTTAGGGATCTATGGGAGCACACAAAGGAGGAACAAGTAACAAGGCTGCAGGCTGGCCAGGGAAGACTTCCCAGAGAAGGTATTGTTTGAACTAAGTTTTAAAGAAGGAGTAGGTATTATATAGATGCAACAGACCACGTTTGGGAGGCACAAAGGCTATTTCACCCCCACACCCTTTGTCATACGAAATTCTAAGCTTGCTAGGAAAAGTACAGTACAGGCAAATTTGCATGGGGACCAAGAAACCCTCTGACAAAGTAGGGACAGAGACTCCAATACCTTTCCCTTCTGACATTCAGTGTTATTAGAACATCTTTGATATTTGAGATGAGAGGGTCTCAACTGAGGTCAGTAGGAAGGAATCAAGACCAAAGGTCCCTCACAGGGTAATTCATTATGGGAAAAGGTGGAGGGTGGACTGATGATGCGGCTTAGCACTTGAACTTGAACCTCATCCCCTTTGAGAGGAGAGGCTACTTAAAATACAATGAGTTGGAAGGTTGCACTCTTCTCCCAGCCTTGCTGCCCTCATGCATTCTATGCTTTTGGATTAATGTCTATTTGAGAGTGTGTGAGTATGAAACGAAAAGCTCAGATTTGAGAAGCCCAGGCCCTGGGGTCTGAAAAACCATAGTTTACAACAATGTTAAGAGACAGACTATCTTCTACTTTCTTTTTTTCTTAACTTGTTACTGTGATTTGGGTGACAGTTTACAAAGCAAATTGGTTTTCCATTCAACAAGTGATACACATTTTGTTTCATGACATTGACTGCGATCCCCACAATGTAACAGCGCTCCACCCACCTCCTCCCTGTGGTTACCATTTCCCTTTGTCCTTCTTTCCTATCCCTTCCTGCCTTCTGAGCTTTATCCTGGGAAAATGCTGCCCTTTTGATCTCTTAAAGTATGAAAAGGATCAGACCCTGGATAGACAGAATAACATATGGACCAAAATTGAAAATAATATAAAAAGACCAGGCTTACTGGTCTAATAAGAGACTGGTGGAACCCCTGAGACTATGGCCCTTAGTTACCCTCTAGGCCTGGAATTGAACTCACTCCTAGGACTCAACTTTCTGCCAAACAACAGACAGTGCTATAAGGTGAACAGTAACACCAAAGAGGTAAGCACTCTTCTACTTTCCTTCTTCAAACCAGGAAAAGTTACTGCAAGAGTAGCAGTGACGCCATCTCAGTGACAAACGGGACAATTGGTAGGTAGGTTGGCTTGCTTTCAACAATGTGTGTATGACAGCAAATTTGTCTGTTCTACAAAGTGCTTGTAAGAAGCGAGACAGGCCTAACAGAAAACACTTCGGTTGTAATAGTGCTGATATTTTGTTGGCAGCAGTGGTGGCAAGTCTCTTGGCATGATGACATGGTCCTGCAGGCCTTCCTGAAGCAAACATTTTTTAGTGGTGGTTGTAGTATTCCACGGTGTCAAAGAGGCATACCAGATTTGTGAGTTAAGAGGCCAGGTGGGAGTGATCAACAATGAAGAGTGACCCTGGAATAGAGGGAAGGATATTCTCATGGTGACAAAGTGGGTATGATGAGTCATTATTTTGATTCCTAAAGGTCAGTGCATTTAATCTTAGGCTGGTGAAGCAGGGCATAGCTGTTACTAAGATACAGAAGAGGTAAGAAAGGAAATCTAGGCAGAAGCAGCAGTGTTTATGAAAGCATCTATAAAGCCGTATGATTCCCTGAACAATCTTATAGAGTCTGTACTATTATCCTTCCTGTGTTAAGGAAGGAACAGATTCACTGAGGTTAAGCAACATTGTCTGAGGTCAACTATCTAATGAGTTGGCAGAACAGGAATCCTAGCTCAGAGATAACTAACTTCAAGGCCTGTTCTCTCAGCACTACAGTGTGCTCCTTCCAGATAAAATATCCAGTTGATGGCTTCAATAATGTGTCAACCTTTCATTTTTCATCCAGATCTCTGACACTGTGTAGCCATAAACAAAGGAAAAGTTTGACAGGACTCTTACACACCTACCCAGGCTGCTAATAAGGCTTCTGAGTCCATCCTATTTAGGTAAGTAAAAATCTACTGGCTCTTACTTTTCATACAACGTGAAGAAGATGCCTGGTTATTTGCAAGTCACCATTAACTATCTTCTTCTGATGTTTATAAGGCCTGTTTCAAAAATACTCCAACTCAATGTCTGGTATGTAGCTGCTAGTCAATAAATATTACAATTAACTGAAGGAAAACAAGTCTCTGCCTACTGATATTATGCTTATACCCAACAGTATTTGGAATCTGTTTACATTTTTTTTTCAAATTTCACATTTTAATGAAAAAAATTACTGATTCATTGGGCTTTTGGTATTTGTAGTTTGGTGAATTTTTCTGCCTTTTAGTTAGTGCTTCTATTATTCTTTAAAACATGGCAAAACTGTGGGGGTGGCATGGAAGGAAGGAGAGGCTAAGCAAACAGAAGAAAGAGCGTTACAGCCAGATACAGCAGTTTGCCCATGCAGCTGAGCAGAGAGTGTCCCATGTGCAGCTCGCGTAGGGTTTCTAGGTACACTTTATTCAGGACAACAACTATCTCTGACACTATCAAGATTTGGCCTTTCCCCTGGATATTCATCATGGTAAAAAGCTTTTCCTTCCTAAAAATAGAGGACTAAGGGAGCTCTGGTAGCATAGTGGCTAAGACACTTGCCTGCTAACCAGACGGCTGGCGGTTCAAACCCACCAGCCACTCCTCGGAAGGAAGGTTGGGCAATCCTACTTCCGTAGTGATACTGCCTCGGAAACCCAAGTAGGGGTCGCTATGAGTCGGATTTGACTCGAAGGCACATAACAACAACAACAACAAGGGAGCAGTGGTTAATTTAGGATTCTACCCAAATACCATTTTTGATGAGAAACTGTTTCAACACAGCTGTACAGAGATAGTATGGGAGAAATTCAGTGGCACCAGAGACTCTGGAATTAACAAGTTCGACTCACCAAGCATTATATTAAAACTGTGTTTTCTAAATGTGAGGACTGAGAGGAGATTTCTGTCCACAAGCCCCTGATTGGCTACTGCAGAGACCATTTTGAAGATTTGAGTATCAAATAAATTAGACCCCTATTCAACTGGAATGGCCAAACCGAGGGCTCCTTTCAGCCCTGATTAGCTGCAGATCAGCCAGTGCTCTCAAGTTTTCTTTCAGAATGTGCTGGAGCGCTGGTGGTTTGTTTCCAGTACCTTCTTCTGAGGAAGATCCCATATAGGTGATAACTGGATTGCAAATGTTAAAAAAAAATTATACAAAATTCAAGTACATACTAAGCTAGAGAAAATAATACAAGCAGTCTTCCCACCTCCACTAGATCATTTGCAAGAAAATCCTAGATATCATTTTATCCATAACTACTTTAGCATGTATCTCTGAAAGATAAGGGTTTCCTTTGCAAAACATAATCATAACACCATTATCACACCTAAAAGTATAATAGGAACTCTCTCATATCATCAAATATCCAGTTAGTGTTCATATCTAACTAGATTTAATCAAAGTTCTTCCTAACCTTGTTCTCTTGCAATCCCTTTGGAGTTTTTCTATAACCCTTATGGGGTCAGCTCCAATGATGTAAAACAAAGTGGAGAATTCTTTTTTTATTTTTTAAATTGTGATTTGGGTGAACATTTACAGAGCAAATTCACTTTCCATACAACAGTTCACATACGCTTTGTCTCATGACATTGACCACAATTTACCACAATGCAACAGCATTCCTCCCGATAGTTACCTCTTCCCTGTGTCCATCCCTCCATACACTCCTGCCCCCTGAGCTGTCTCCCTGTACATAAGCAGCCCTTTTTTCCAAAGTGGAGAATTTTATTCAGCGGAAATTCTCCATGAAAACACAGTGAGAGAACAACTACACTGCCCAAGAGGCTTTTCCTCCATTGTGTGCATAAGGAAGTCAGAGGACATGGAGTCTCAGGTTCTCTGGACATCTGTTGGTTCAGGTGGGTCAGTAGGTAGGAATATAGCCCCAATAGCCATTTTGGGATACAAGTTAGGGTTGCCAGATTTAGCAAATAAAAATAAATATTGAAGGCCTAGTTGAATGGGAATTTCAGGTAAACAACAAATACTTTAGTGTATGTTTGTTGTAAAGGAGCTCTGTTGACACAGTGGTTAAAGAATTTGGCTACTAATCAAAATGTTGACAATTTGAATCCACCAACCACTCTGAGGGATAAAGATGAGGCAATCTGCTTCCATAAAGGTATACAGTCTTAGAAACCCTATAGGGCAGTTCTACTCTGTCCTATTGGGTCATTGTGAGTCAGAATTGACTTGCTGGCATTAGGTTTGATTTTGGTTTGGATTCTCCTAAAGACTGCATAAAAAGCAAAACAAACAACAACAAGAAAAAAATCCAAGCTACTCCCATCGAGTCAATTCCAACTCATAGTGACCCCTATTGGGTTTCCAAGGCTGCAAATCTTTACAGAAGTAAATTGCCTCAACTTCCTCCCACAGAGTAGCTAGTGGGTTTGAACCACCTAGCTAACACTTTTAGTTAGCAGGCAATTGCCTTACCCACTACATCACCAGAGTTCCTTGCACACTGCACAGGGCATACAAATACTAAAAATGACTAGGCACCAGTTCTCACTGAGTCAGTTCCCACTCATGAAAACCTCATGTGTGTCAGAGTGGAACTGCACCCCCAAGGTTTTCTGTGGCTTATTTTTTAGAAGTAGATCACCTGCTCTTTCTTCCAAGATTCCTCTGAGTTGACTTAAACCAAAATTAGGAGCTGAGAGCCTTAATGATTTATACCACTATTGTTGTTGTTGTTATTGTTGTTATGTGCCGTCAAGTCGGCCCCGACTCATAGCGACCCCTCCTTGGGTTTCCGAGGCAGTATCACTACGGAAGTAGGATTGCCC
>NW_006921897.1:3265516-3266634 GCF_000298275.1 Orycteropus afer afer | reverse complement strand
ACTGCTAACCAGAAGGCTGGCAGTTCAAACCCACCAGCCGCTCCTTGGAAAGAAGACTGAGCAATAAACTTCCAGAGATTTTGCCTCAGAAACCCAAGGAGGGCTCGCTATGAGCTGGAACCAACTTGACGGCAGTGAGTTTGGTTTGGTTTTGTTAGCTGGATTCCATCAGCTGGGATTTTGTTGGGGATTTTGGCATCTATATTGATGAAGGATATTGGTCTATAGCTTTTCTTTTTAGTGGTATCTTGAAGGAAGGTTGGGCAATCTACTACATAGTGATACTGCCTCAGAAAACTAAGGAGGGGTCACTATGAGTTGGATCCGACTCGATGACAGTGAGTTTGGTTTTTTGGTACTGGTTGCTTGGTTTTGGTATCAGGGTTATGCTTGCTTCACAGAATGAATTTGGGAGTATACCATCTTTTTCCATGTTCTGGAACAGCTTGAGTAGGACAGGTGTCACCTCTTCTCTGAAACGTTTAACAGAATTCTCCAGTGAACCCATCTGGGCCAGGACTTTTTTTTGTTAGGGAGTGTTTTTATGACCTACTCATTTTCTTCCTTTGTTATGGGTCTGCTCCAATTTTCTACCTCAGTCTGTGCTAGTTTAGGTAAGTCTTGTGTTTCTAGAAATTTGTCCATTTCCTCTAAGTTTCTGAATTTGTTGGAATACAGTTCTTCATAATATTCTGTTATTATCCTTTTTATTTTGGTTGATTCTGTTGTGATGTTGCCCATTTCATTTATTATTCATGTTATTTACATCTTCTCTTTCTTTTCCTTAGTTAAGTTTGCCAGTGGTTTGTCAATTTTGGCAATCTTTTCAAAGAATCAGTTTCCAGTCTTTTTTATTTTTTCCATTGTTTTTTTGTCTTGTAATTTTCTGTTCTGTTCTTTATTATTTCCATTCTTCTGGAGACTGAAGGCTTCTTTTTTTGTTCTTTTTCTAATTGTTGGAGTTGTTGAATTAAGGTGTTCATTTTGATTCTTTATTCTTTTTTGATGTATGTATTAACTGCTATAAATTGACCTTTCAGGACTGCTTTTGTTGTGTCCCAAAGGTTTTGGTATGTTGTGTTTCCATTCTTGTTTGCTTCTAGGAATTTTTATTTCAT
>NW_006921897.1:3262754-3264618 GCF_000298275.1 Orycteropus afer afer | reverse complement strand
TTCACTTTCCATACAGCAGTTCACATACACTTTACCACATGCAACATCTCCCCTCCCACTTCCTCCCCATAGTTACCTCTTCCTGTGTCCTTCCCTCCATGTACTCCTCTCCCTGAGCTATGTCCCTCTGCACACACAGCCCTTCTATTTTCCCATGATTATTCTCTCCAAGGAGTATATTTACCTAGTGTAAATGTTCACCTCATGTACCTGTCTTTTGTTTGGCTGGAGGCCAAGGAATGGGTTCAATTCCAGACCTGAAGGGCAGCTAGGGGCCATAGTCTCAGTGGTTCTACCAGGCTCTATCAGGAAGATGGGAACTTTTAAAGGTGTTTTTTGGGTTATGAATTGTGGTCCTCTGCATGCTTTTCAAAAGATACAAGTTAAATTCAGAATTACTTTTTGAAATTAGTTGGGTTGCTGAGCTATGTGTCTTCAAATGTGACCACCATCCTAAGACTGAATCACAACTCTAAATGTGATTTTTTTCTCCTCCAAAAAGTTGGGCTTCCTCAGAGTTACAGAGTAGTTTGTGGGATGTGATGTTTAACCCCCCCCCCAAGAATCAAGGCAGGGGAAATAAGGTCACATCCTATTATTTGCTTAGACACTCATTAGATGCACTCATTCTCTTCAGCTCACTCATTTCCAGCTCCTGTCACAAACTTGGAATGCATGCATGGTCTATTTGTTTCGTGGCAAAAAGGAAAAGACTAATTTCCATTTCACCTATCCTGAATCTTGAACAGGGAATGTAATTAGGATAAAAGCACCAGGCATGCCACCTATATAATAACTCACTGGCAGGGCCTATTACAATGTGGGGCCTAAGAGAATCATTTGGCCAAGGTCCAGCATTCATAAATGGCCTCAAATATAGGCTTTTGAAATAGTTTCAAAAGAGATTATATATAAATGTACATTGTGTGTGAATGTTATAAACTTTAAAAGCATCCCTATTTTTGCAAATATGTTTTACCATTGCTTAATTTTGAATATATATGTAACCTCAGAAAATGGAAGCAGAAAAAACAAGAAAGTGGTTTACGACTACCTCCACCCCTGAAAGATCCTTCTCATTGGTACTGAAGAAAGATTATATGCAATTTTTAGGACCTTATATGCAAAAGTCTTAGGTATATGAAAGCAAGCAATCAGCACAATAACACTAAGGAAAAGGAAGACACAGAGAGATACAGAAAACAAAGATAAACATTTTACACACATAATACTGCATTATTAGTAATAACAGACATTAATCTATGGGTGGATACATAGGTAGACAAGCTAAATGATCTGGTATAGGCAGGCAAAAGGGAATATACCCGTAACAATATATAAGTTTGGCAGGCAATATTTTTACTTAAGTATTTGTATGTGCTATAGGAATGTCCATATATATGTGTGTGTGTGTGTGTGTATACATATGTATAAATAAATAATAGAGTTAATGGGGCAAAGTTATGACAACTTTTTAGCCACAGTCAAATACCTTGAGAGAGTGAGCCACCAGGGCTATGGGCTCAGGATCATAGTCACAGGAGACATCAAGCCCAAGTGGCATAACATACTACACAAAAACACTGTACTACATACTACCTTGGTCAGTAGTGACTGGGGTCTTAAAAGCTTGCAAGTGGCAGTCTAAGATGCAATTAGTTCCAGTAGATTTTTTACTGAGTCTCTTGGGTTTTCTAGGTATAGGATTATATCATCAGCAAATAGGGATAGTTTGACATCTTCCTTACAAATTTGGATGCCTTTGATTTCCCTTTCTTGCCTTATGGCCCTGGCTAGGACTTCCAGCACAATGTCGAATAGAAGTGGTCATAGAGGGCATTCTTGTCTGGTTCCTGTTCTCAAG
>NW_006921897.1:3247400-3258797 GCF_000298275.1 Orycteropus afer afer | reverse complement strand
TAAAGAATAATAGTAAAAAGGATAAAAGTAATAATAATAATAGTAGTTTTAAAACAGACAAAAACAAACAAACTAAAAAACAGAAAAAGGAAAAAAAAAAGATTGGGGCAGGGCACCCAGGCTCTGTCCGAGCACGCAGACTGGGATGGAATTCCTGCCAGCCCAGAAGGTGTGTGGGAGTAAGGGATGGCCATACCTCTATTCACCAAGAAAATGTGGGGTATAAAAGTAACAAGGGGAATGTCGCACCTTTCCAGTCGTCCGCAACCAGAATGTCCTTGCGGTTCCTGGCAAGTGGAGCCTGTTCTTAAGTTCCTGGAATGTGAGAGAACGCTATCACTTTAAATATCCAAAATGGTCAAACCACTTGTAAACTTTCAAAATGGCTGTGCTCTCCAGACAGGCAAAAGTCCACAGCTCAGCCTGCCTTTCTCTTCGCTGTTTCCCCTTTTATTCACCAGGCACCAGAGAAATCTTCCGTGCAGTCCCTGGCTAGCAGGGCTGAGTTTTAGGTCCTGCCACCACTTGGCAATATCCAAGTTGTCTGTACCATCAGGATTACTACCAGGCTGCAGCTGCGTATGTCTCCTTTTTTGGTGTTTTCATGCAAATTCTTCTGCTAGTTGGAGTTTAGTCCACTTCTATATCCTTCCCTTCAAAGCTCAGGGGTCCAGGATTATCTTCTGTATCTGTGTTAATTTTTTTCCCTTTTCTTTGTTCAAAGAGGGTCTGTTCAGTCTTTCTGCCTATTCTGCCATCTTACCAGAACTTCATGCACTTCTCTTAATCTTGGGTAAAATTCACCAGTGAAGTAATTTGAGCCAGGAGTTTAGGAAATGCATGTTCTTCAATTGTGTTCTGATCAAAGATTTACACATGGAAAGAAATCTTTTTTGGACACCAGGAATGAGAGGGGAGGGAAGGGAAAATTGCTAGCTAGGTAAGAGACACATAATGATTTGGGTGAAGGGAAAGGCGATATACCAAAAGCAGGTGACAAGCACAGTATCACCAAGGAGAAGGAAGATACAGAGAGGTGCACAAGAGGTACAGACAACACATACACAATTCTGCATCATCAGTAGTAATGAACACTAAAAAATGGGCGGATACATAGGTAGACAGGCAAGACCATCGGGTACAGGTAGGTGAATGGGAATATACTGAAGACCATATATTGGTTTGGCAGGCAATATTTCTATATACATATTTCCATCTGCTATTAAAATATCCATATATATAATAGAGCTAACAGGGAACAAAGTTATGTAAACTTCTTAACCACAACCAAACACCTGTGGGCTTGAGAGCACGGTCCCAGGGGACATCAAGTTTAATTGGTGCATACACAAAAACACTGTTCTAAATCCTCCTTTGGTGAGTAGTGACTGGGGTCTTAAGCTTGAGAATAGCTATCTAAGATGGAACTATTGGTCTCTACTTATCAAGAGCAAAGAAGAGTGAAGAAAATCAAAGAAGCATGGAAACAATTAGTCCATGGGAACAATTAGACCATGGGAACCTCAGCCTACACAGCCCTGAGACCATAAGAACTAGATGGTTCCTGGCTACCACTGCCAACCACTCAGAAAGCAATCAAAAACAGGAGATCTTAGATAGAGCTGGACAGAGATGTGGAACCAAATTCAAAAGTATAAAAAAAGGCCAGACGTACTGGTCTGATACAGACTGGTAAAACTCCTGAGACTATGGTCTCTATTCAACCTTTGGTCCTGGAATTGAACTCATTCCCACAGCTTAACTTTCAGCTAAACAAGAGACAGGCCTACGAGGTGAAGAATTACATTAGGGAGGTATACTCCTTAGAACAAGCAACCATGAGAAATCAGAAGGGCAGCAGTACTGCAGGTAGAAAACTCAGAAGCAGAAATGCATAGGAAAGAAATAGACAGGGAAAAGGTAAACACAGGGAGGAAGTTGGAAGAGAGCTGTTACTGTGGATGTTTCGATTAATGGTACAAAGCAAAATGTGTATGAACTGTTAAATGGAAAATGAATTTGCCTGTAAAATTCCACCCAAATCACAACAAAAAGTAAAAAAAAAAAAAGTGTTCCTGGCTCAAAATGTGGCCTTAGTCCTATACTGAAGTATCTATGTAGTTACCAGGATCTTACTAAGGAAGGAAATAAAATATAATACCTGCCTTAGTTATCTAGTGCTTCTATAATAGAAATATCACAAGCAGATGGCTTTAAGAAATAGAAATATATATGCTCTCACAGTTTAGGAGGCTAGAAGTCTGAATTCAGGGTGCCGCTCCTGGGGAAAGCTTTCTCTTTCTGCTGACTCTGGGGGAAGGGCCTTGTCAATCTTCCCCTGTGTCTAGGAGTCCACTCCTGGCTCTTCTTTCTTGGTGGTAGCAGGTCCCTCTGATCTCTGCTCACTTGTTTAATCTTTTTTATATCCTCAAAGAGATTAAGTCAAGATATAACTTAATTCTGTATCTTGTATCCTGCCTTATTAACAGAACTGCCTCTAATCCTGCCTCATTAATATTACGTACTGCCATCAAGTCAGATTCAACTCATAGCGGCCCCTCCTTGGGTTTCTGAGGCTGTACCACTATGGAAGTAGATTGCCCAACCTTCCTTCTGAGGAGTGGGCTGGTTAAGATTTACAATACATAGGATAATTACATCAGATCACAAAATGGAAGATAATTCCATAAAGCTGAGAATCATGGCCTAGCCAAGTTGACACATATTTTTTTGGGGAGGGAGAGGGGCACAATTCAATCCACAACAATACCTTTTTCCTCTTTATTGAAAGGATCATAGTGATGCTTAATATATCATGGATGTTGTTGTTGTTATGTGCCGTCGACCATCCCTGGGTTTCTGAGGTGGTATTACTACGGAAGTAGATCGCCCAACCTTCCTTCCGAGGAGTGGCTGGTGGATTTGAACTGCCAGCCTTCTGGTTAGCAGTCAAGTGACAAAAGTCTTTATTGTACTTTCTTTTGTGTTAATTGTGGAAGCAATGGGGTAAGTCTTCCTGTAAGAAGCAATTATCCTACATGACACCTTTTAATTCTGTAATTAATTGATATTCCTGAAGTTTATAATTTGAAACCAAGTTTGGCAGGGAGCAGTTAATTATAAATGTTTTAGCGGATGGCAATAGTGAATAGCTTTAAAATCTTCAGGAATAGAATAGACAAACGTCAGAACTGAATATAAATGTGTATCCAACTTTAAGGGCTAGGTCAATTGAGAACTCTGGATTATATTTCAAATATTTATTGAGAATCTACTGTGTGCTATGCAGTGCTCTGGCTGTCCTTATATTTACAAGTTTGGTAGTAGTGAAGCAATATAAAGCACCTGCCTAAAGTCAATTAAGGAGCTCTGGTAGCATAGTGCCTAAGGCACTTGACTGCTAACCAGAAGGCTGGCAGTTCAAATCCAACAGCCACTCCTCGGAAGGAAGGTTGGGCAATCTACTTCCGTAGTGATACTGCCTCAGAAACCCAAGGAGGGGTTGCTATGAGTCTGGTCCGACTCAGTGGCATATAACAACAACAACGTCAATTAAACAAATCATGTGAACTAAAAGCAGGAAGGCTGAATTGTGTCAAAAATAAAACAACGTGATTTGCAAACTACCATTTGGGTTCAATCAGTCAACCGTTAACCGGCTATTTTCAAAATAACCAAAAGTAATTAATTGACTTAAAATCACCAACACTCTGATTGAAGGCCAATTGGTTGGTATAGATACAGACTTCTATTCCTTCTAGTTCTTTAAGTTGTCCTCTTACAGTCCAAACAGGGCAGGAATAAGCCATTTTGATCAGTTTACATGGTATAAAATCAGAGACAGTCTTAAAAGTTTCTGATGATTTCTAGAAAACTTATGAAAAACATAAATAGCCTATCTTAATGAGAAGTGTGTTGTGGGCTGAAATGCTTTATTCAGGGCCTTAAATCAGTTCATTCCAGTCAGACCCCCTGCTGAGAATTTGCCTTTCCTCCCCAGAGATACTGACTCAGAATCTGCATTTTAACAAGATTCCCAAGTGATTCTCATGTCCACATAAGAACACATGGTGACATTTTGTATATATGTAGACATAAGAATCACCTGGGGAGCTTGTTAAAATGCAGATTCTGAGTCAGTATATCTGGGGAGGAAAGGCAAATTTTGAGCTAAAACAAAAATTACTGCCGCCGAGTCTGATCCGACTCAGTGACCCCTCCTTGGGTTTCTGAGGCAGTATCACTACGGTATCCGAGGAGTGGCTGGTGGGTTTGAACCACCAGCCTTCTGGTTAGTAGTCAAATGCCTTAGGCGCAACACCACAAGAGCCTTACAAATGCTCAGGAGAGGGTCAAATTGGAAAGAACCGGTTCAAAGCCCTGGCTTTATTACATTTGGTTTTGCATACTGTGAAAGTACAATTTTCCCACTGAAATCTGTAGTGTGTATGGGTAAAAATCAGAGTATTTCCCCAACCAATATACAAACTCTGATCTAGGTTTAGTTCCTGAGCTCTCTACTCTTCTAAGTCACTGCATAGTATAGAGTTTAATTTTCTATATTGGTGCTTTACAATGACAATATGGGCTTTTACTTATCACTATGCTTTTCAGATAATGGAGAGAGATAAATCATCATTTTATGTAATAGGGAAAAGAAATGTAATTAGTCTTGCAAATAGTTTTTTTTTTCCCTTTTAATAACTTCTAATTCCTTCTTGAGAAGGAAGGATTAAGAGGCCACCAGTAATTATTCTAACAGCTATCTATCATATAGCTTACTAAAAAGAGTTCCTTGCACTGGACTCTGGAGTTAGGCATCAAAGAGGACCCAGGGGTCCATCCATATTAGAAGAGAGTACAGAACATTTGGCTGTAGAAGAAGAGCCTTTGAACTTATATAGCCTGGTATCCGATTTCACAGTTAGAAAAACTGAGGTTAGAGAGAGAAAAATACTTGTGTGAGACAATCCAGCAAGTTAGTTAGTAGGAGAGTTCAACCAGAACTCAAGTCTCCAATCCCTAGGCCAGTCTTCTTTAACCTAATACATAGCACCCATAGTGGTAAAATTCAGGTAAGTCTGACCAGTGTGCTGAGCTCTTCTGACTTGAAGAAATGAGGCCACATATTTGTGATGTATCACCTCTGTATTTTATTTGATCTCCCCCAGCTCCACAAATAGTAGTCATTTTTTGCATTCTAAATAACTGGCTGAGTGTGTGCTAGGCCAGAAAGTCATTGCATTAGAAAAATGTTAAGAGAAAAGTGGGGGAAAAAACAATAATTTCAATTGTTGAATGAAAGATAAACTTATTCCTTTGGATTTTGGCACTGGAAATTTATCCACAGGGGGGAAATAAACACTTGGGAAATCTACTTTCAATCTCTTCTGTCATAGCTGTTCAAAAAGAAAATGAAAATTTAACGTTCTAGGCATTTCTGTGGATTACCCAAGAACAACAGTCTTAGTGCTCTTCTCAGTGCTGGGAGAACAAGTCCTTCAACTTTCTGACCAAAGTTTTCCAGCAATGAAAGGGATATAAAAGAACTCATTCTGATGAGCATCAACTAAATGCTCCTTCTCCGGGTAATTGGCTTCCTAGAAGGTGAATCAGTGCTCATTTAGCAATCCATGGCCAAGTGGGTCCTGGCCAAGGGAAAATGAAATGTAACACATTTAGTGCTAAATTAAAGATAGGATCCACAAGCTGAAAGCCCACATGAATCAGAGACATGAATCATAAAGCCTGTTCTGTTTATGGCAAATTGGCCCTGAAGACAAATAAAAAATCAATCATTAATTTTCACACTCTCCTTTTGATAGACGTTTTCACTTGGTGGCAATTATTATTCTAATAACAATAATGGCACCTTATAATTTTACTTTGCAAAGTGTTTTCCCTTCTACTCATAATTTCAATTTCTCCAAGTTCAGAAATAAAAAGTATGGCTTTTTGAAAGTGATGAAAAATGAGAATTGAAAGGAAATCCAAAGAGATGCTAAAGCACCACTTTTATGGTGCCTAGCATAGAGTGATTATGTTCGAACCAGTACAGATGATGTTTATCAAAATTCTGAATCTTTTATGGGTTGGTTTGGGTGATGCTGGCCAAGAGGAGGTGACGTTCAGCCTTATCAATTATGGTATAGGAGGTTCAGAGTAACTTGTTAGGGGTACACTGGTTCAACAGCAAGTAGTAACTACAAGTAGTAATATCAAGTAGCACAGTTGCCCCATGTGTTGAACCCTGAAGATTCAAATTTGAATAAGACATAGCCCACGCCTTTGAGAGAAGAATTACATTTCTGGTAGAAGGAATATCAGATACAGAGACACAAAAGATACCAATTAGCCGGTTTGTCTGGGGGAATTACAAACATTCACTATAGTTAGATTATAGAGTAAAATGGGGCAGAGAGAATGAGGTAATAACTGAATATGAGGTTAGGGCCAGATCATGGAGAGACTTAGGCCATGATAAAGTACACAGACCTTAAGCTTGAAGGCAACTAATTATCATTAAGGAATTTTAAGAGGATAGTATAAAAAAGGTTATGCACTTGGCTACTAGCTAAAAGCCTGGCAGTTCGAATCCATTCAGAGGTGCCTTTGAAGACAAGCCTGGTGATCTGCTTCCAAAAGGTCATAAGCCTTGAAAACCCTATGGAGCAGTTCTACTCTGCACACTTGGAGTTGTCATGAGTCAGAATCAACTTGATGGCAACTAACAACAACAATAAGATAACAGTAACATTTAAAGAGCAGCCAGTTTAAGAAGAGACCATGAAAAAGATCAAGAAGATATTATCAGAGCTAAGAGAAGATAACAGGAAAATCTCATACCATGTAAACTAAGGGAGATGAGTTTTAAAGAGGAGAGCAGAGTTCTAATGACTTAACATTGGCTATATAAACTATAGAAGCTCTGGTAGCAATAGTGCCTAAGGCACTTGACTGCTAACCAGAAGGCTGGAGGTTCAAACCCACTGGCCACCCCTTGGAAGGAAGACTGGACAATCTACTTCCATAGTGATACCGCCTCGGAAACCCAAGGAGGGGTCGCTATAAGTCAGAGCTGACTCCACAGCACATAACAACAACAACGTGTAAAATATAGACAGATTGGAATCTGTATGTATGACACTATGAAGGCAAATGGAGAAAGGTTAAGTGGAGCATCAGAGGCTTAATTTCTAGTAAAAATGACAAATATAGAAATATTTAATGTAGGCTACTCTTTTAAAGAAGTTTTGCTGTAAAAGAAAGGGGACAGTAACGAGGGCAGCGGGGCTGGATACAATGCCACAAGAGTGACTTTTATGTAGCAATAAAAGACACTTGGACATATTTATATGCCAAGGGTGAGGAGATAACAGAAAGAAACTCAAAATTAAATACTGACAATACATGAAACAGCAAGTTTAAAGAAGAAATAATAGAGAAGGTACAAGTGAAAGGAATAGGAAACACTTATGCTTATATAATAGGGGAGAAGGAGGGATGGGTAGAGAGAGAAATCTATACATGGAAAACTGGGAAGACAAAGGATTTCACTCCAGTTGGCTCAATACTGACGATGTAGGAGTCATTGAGAGTGAGGGAATTGGGAACTAGGTAGAGAACTTTAGAGAGACAAAGATTTGGAATAGTTATCATGAGATATGGGGATGAGTTAACAATAAAGGATTGTTAAGTGCTGTGAAGGACTCATCTGAGGTAAGAAATCAGATTTGTAGAAGCATTCATCCCCATGGTTGTATGAAATTTTCTTCTGTAGTGCTCAGTCTTCTAGTTATACAAATAAAGAAGGTAGATTATGGGCTGAGAATTTGTAGGACAGGTACAGCAGCAGGGGGCAGTACTGCATTATGGCTAAGAAAGAGTTTTGAGAGACTTGGCTTTGAGCCCTGGTGGTACAGTGGTTATGTGTGGAACTGCTAATCAACTGGTTGGCAGTCAAACCCACCAGAGGCTCACAGGAGAAAGATGTGGCAGTCTACTTCTCCAAGGATTGGAAAAACAAACAAACGAAAAAAAAAAAAAAAAAAACAAAACTCACTGCTATCGAGTTGGATCCGACTCACAGTGACCCCTCCTTGGGTTTCCAAGGCAGTATCACTATGGAAGTACAAGTAGATTGCTCAATCTTCCTTCTGAGGAATGGTTGGTGGGTTTGAACTACCAGCCTTCTGGTTAGCAGTCAAATGCCTTAGGCACTAAACTACCAGAGTTCCCTCCCTAATGATTACAGCCTTACAACTTCTATGGGACAATTCTATTCTGTCTTATAGGGTCTCTATGAGTCAGAATCAACTCAAAGGCAACAGGTTTGTTTTTTTTTTTTTTTTGAGTTTGAGCTAAGTGTGTAACCCTGGGCAACTTATCCTCTCAAAATCTCAAGTTCCTCATCTTTAAAACAAAACAAAAAACAAACCCATTTTCATGGAGTCCATTTTGACTCACAGCAACCCTACATGATAGTACAGAACTGCTCCATAGGGTTTCCAAGGCTGCAAATCTTTACTGAAGCAAATTGCCACATCTTTTTCCTGTGAAGTGGCTGGTGGGTTTGAATCACTGACCTTTTGGTTAACAGCCAAGTGCTTAACCATTGTACTCCAGGCTTCTTTATGTTTAAAATTGGGTCCATAATAGTAGCCACCTCATAAAAAAGAAACAAAAACAAACTCACTGCCTTTGAGTCAGTTCTGATTCATAGCGACCCTTCCTTGGGTTTCCAAAGCAGTATCTCTATGGAAGTAGACTTCCCAATCTTCATGTTGTTGTTGTTGTTATGTGCCGTCAAGTCAGCCCTGACTCATAGCGACCCCTCCTTGGGTTTCCGAGGCAGTATCACTACGGAAGTAGGATTGCCCAACCTTCCTTAATCTTCATAGGGTAGGTAAAATTAAATGGAGGAATACATGTAAACTGCTTAACACTTAGCAAGCCTTCAATAAACGTTAGCTAAATGTAAAAGAAAACTAAAACCAAGGGTGGAAGGATTTGAGAGGATGGGTGAAATAGAAACTCACATTACTGACCATGGGCTCCAGGCAGAAATGGGAAGAAAGCGAGGCTCCAAGAGGCTGATGAAACTGTTCAAGGTAATAGACTCTTCTTGTGAAGCTGAAGAACAATTGTAAAGGAAGTGAGAGTTATATAAAAGATAACTTTCAGACTGGAATATTACCATTTGAAATTTAAGAGATGGAATATATTTTTGGTAATTACAAAGCCCTGAGTGTGGTCTTGTAGGTGGTTGCCTGAAGTAAAAGGGAGTTGAAAGGTGAAGAAGGGTTGATGCTTCTGAGTTGTGGTGCTGGTGAAGAACACTGATACCATGGACTGCCAGAAGAATGAACAAATCCATCCTGGAAGAAGTGCACCCAGAAGCCTCCTTGGAAGCGAGAATAACCAGACTTTGTCTGACCTACATTGGTCATACTGTCAGAAGGGACCATTCCCTGGAGAAGGATATCATGCTTAAAGGGTCAATGAAAAAGAGGAAGGCCTTCAATGAGATGGACTGACACAGTGGCTGCAACAATGGGCTCAGGTATAGCAAGTACTGGGAGGCTGGCACAGGACTGGACAGTGTTTCGTTCTGTTGTAAATAGGGCCATTATGACTCAGAGAAGACTTGAAGGCACTGAACAACAACAACAGAGTTGAGGGAGGAGGTGGAAAAAGTTTTAGGCTGGTTGATGGGTGGGTCATTAATTCACTTATCACTGAAATCTCCCAAAAATAATGGCAGAAAGTGGTTGGGGGTGTGAAGAAACAGACAGCCTTGATGAGTATTAGTTTCTTATGGCTGCTGCAACAAATGACCTCAAAATGCATTGTCATGGTTGTACAACATGATGAACATAATTCATGTCACTGAATTGGACAAGTGAAAAATGATGAAATGGCAACTGTTTTGTTTTATACATGTTTGCACTTATTTCATATAATACACACAAACACACACCACAATAAATTTTTTTTTTCTCTCAGTCTGGAGACCAGAAGTCCAAGGTGTCAGCAGGGCCATATTGACTTTAAAGGCACTAGGGGAGGCTTCTTCCTACCTCTTCCACCTTCTGGTAGCTTCAAGCATTCCCTGGCTTGTCGCTGCATCACTCCAATCCCCGCCTCCATCTTTACATGGCAGTCTCCTCTTCACTCCTTGCCTCATCCTTGTGCATCTCTTTTAATCACACCTGTCACTGGATTTGAGTCACATCTGGCTGACACAGGGTGATCTCATCTCTTGAGCCTTTAATTACATCTCCAAAGACATTTTTTTTTTTTGTTTCTAAATAAGTCACATTCACAGATTCCAGGGGTTAGTATGTGGCCATATCCTTCTTGAGCCCACTATTAGACCCTCTACAGGCAGTGACTTGAAAATTAAAATACTGATAGGCAGATGTCTGATTATAAACCTTCCCTCAGATCCTATGGACACAGGTTAAATTTAATAGAGTTTGAATATAAGAAAATCTATTTTGACTATGTAAGATCCTTAATTTAGCAAATAATCCTTCAACCCCACCACTTATGAAAATATACACAAGGATAGTGGTATTACTAAACTGCCTGGTCATGGAAGGCCATGGATCAAAAATATATTACATATAACTCTGTCGATTCTAATTGATGGTTGGGTATAATGGATCCAATTATTTTGTGTAAGAGTACTTAAACAGGGACTTCCAGTAAGATAGAAGAATAGGCAGACAAACTACACAGACCCTCTTCAACAAAGAAAAGAGAAACCAACTGACACGGATGCAAAAGATAATCCTGGAGCCCTGAGCTTTAAAAGGAAGGATACAGAAGTGGATTAAACACCAACTACTAGAAAAACCTGAATGAAAACAGTGAGTAAGGAGACAAATGGAGCCATGGACTATCAGCTATCCTGATGACACAGACAGCCTGAATTTTTCCAAGTGGTGTTAGGACCTGAGAATTAACCTAAAAATCAGCCTGCTCACCAAGGGCTGCATGGACGACTGCATCAGTGGCTGATGACTACAAAGGGAAACAGCAAAGAAGAAAAACTGAACTGTGGACTTTTGCCTGTCCAGAGGGCACAGCCATTTTGAATGTTTACAAGCGGCTGCCATGTTGGATATTTAAACCAACAGCATTCTCATTCAGACTCCAGAGATCTAAGAATAGGCTCCACTTGCCAAGGACAGCATGGACATATAGGAGGCTGATGACTGGAAAGGAAACAGGTGGCGAGTGCATAAGTGCTGGCAACTAGCAAATAGAGGAGCACAGTACCCTGCTTACTCAAATACATCCAAAGAAAATGAAAATCTTGGGTGATTCAGTCTAACATACAATCGCCAATTAAATATAAACACAAAAATGTCACAGTGTCTCATAGAGAAC
>NW_006921897.1:3245793-3247298 GCF_000298275.1 Orycteropus afer afer | reverse complement strand
TGAGAAAGAAACAGCATGAGAACTCCCTGATAAGGAATCCAAAAGAATTATATTTAGGTACCTTCATGGATTGTGAGACAGATCAAGGAAAACACTGACAAAATTGAGGAAAACAGAGAAAACCCTAGAATGAATTTGGAAGACAATACAAGAAGAAAATCACAAAATAAATGAAAAATTAGAAATGATACAAAATCTACAGATAGAAATCCAGAAGATTAATACTAAATTCTCAGAAACTGAACAGGCAAAGAGGTAGAATGAATCAATAGAAGATGGAATGAGTGAGATCAAAGACAAATATGACAATACTTCTTTGGAAAGAGATCAATGAGAAAAAAAGATTAGAATAAAATGAAGAAAGCCTAAGGTTCATGTGGGATACCATCAAAAGGAATAACCTACATGTAATCAGAATTCCAGAAGAGGAAGAGACAAATAAAGCCACAGAAAAAATTGTGCAAGATTTGTTGGAAGAGAATTTCCCTGATATAATGAAAGACAAGACTATATGCATTCAAGAAGTCCAACAAATCCCAAACAGGATAGACCCCAAAACAAAATCACTAAGAGATATCATAATCAAACTCACCAAAACCAAAGACAAAGAGAGAATTCTGAAAGCAGCATGGGAAAAATGAAAAGTTATCTACAAAGGGCAACCAATAAGACTAAGCTCTGATTTCTCAGCAGAAACCATGTAAGTTAGAAGGCAATGGGGTGGTATATATAAAACGCTGAAAGAAAAAAATTCCAACCAATAATTATATACTCAGCAAAACTGTCACTCAAATATGATGGTGAAATTAGAAAATTTCCAGATAAGCAGAAATTAAAGAAATTTGTTAAAACCAGACCAACATTACAAGAGATGCTAAAGGGAGTCCTTTGGACAGAGAACCAATATTAACAAACAACTGACCATTAACGCACATGATGACATAACCCAGAAACCAACCCATTTATGGAAGTATCCAAAGTAAATAAGCCTACAAGGTTATCAACAGAGAATCAGAGATATCAATTGGCAAATAAGGACAACAACAAACCAAAAAGAGGGAAAAACTGTGTAGTTAAAGAACTTCTAAATGGGGAGAAAATCAAGAGAGCTGCAAGATAGAATGGAATGTTCAAAACTTGGGAAGAAAATTATAAATCACAGGGTAATGTCAAAGAAAAATGATAAACCTTCACAATGAAATAAAAAAGAGGACAAGCACAAATATTTGGCAAATACTAAAACAACAGCAATGAAGAAAGTGATAACATGATTCACAAATGAAATGAGCTCAGCACAGAAAATTATATGGAACAAAGACATCATGAGAAAACACATAACAAAATGACAGCAACCAATTCATACTTGGTGATAATTACACTGAAAGTCAATGAATTAAATGCACCACTCAAGAGATGGAGAGCTGCAGACTGGATAAGAAAACATAACCCATTAATATGCTGTCTACAAGAGACATACCTTAAAAACAAAGGCAAAAATAGACTAA
>NW_006921897.1:3243351-3244473 GCF_000298275.1 Orycteropus afer afer | reverse complement strand
AAAAGGAAAACTACAGACCAATATCCCTCATGAATATAGATGCAAAAATCTTCAACAAAATCCTAGCCAATAGACTCCAACAACACATCAAAAACAATAATACATTATAACCAAGTGATGTTCATACCAGGTATTCAAGGATGGTTCAACGTTAGAAAAACAATCAACGTCATCCATCTCATAAATAAAACAAAGGAAAAGAAGCACATGATCATATTAATTGATGTAGAAAAGACATTTGATAAAATCCAACACCCATTCTTAATGAAAACTCTCAGAAAACTAGGAACAGTAGGGACATTCCTCAACATAATAAAGGGCATATATGCAAAACCAACAGCCAGCATTATTCTCAATGGAGAGAGACTGAAACCATTCCCCTTGTGAATGGGAACCAGATAAGGATGCCCCCCCCCATGACTTCTATTCAACATTGTATTGGAAGTCCTAGCCAGGGCAATAAGGCAAGAAAGGAAAATCAAAGGCATCCAAATTGGTAAGGAAGAAGTAATACGATCCCTATTTGCTGATAATATAATCCTACACATAGAAAACCCAAGAGGCCCAGCAAAAAAACTACTGGAACTAATTAAGAGATTTAGCATAGTGGCCTGGGATACAAGATAAATATACAAAAATCAGTTGGATTCCTCTTCACCAGCAAGGAGATTGCTGAAAAAGGAAATAAGGAAATCAATACCATTTACAATTAAAAACAAAACAAAACAAAACAAAACTCACTACTGTTGGGTTCACAATAGCTACAAAAAAAAAAAAAAAACTTGGGAATAAATCTCACTAGAAACACAAAAGACCTATACAAAGAAAACTACAAAACACTATTTCAAGAAACCATGAGATCTATACAAATGGAAGAACATACCATGCCCATGGATAGGAAAATTAAACACTGTGAAAATGTCAACACCACCCAAAGCAATCTATACATTCAATGCAATCCCAAACCAGATCTCATCAACATTCTTTAAGGATATGGAAAAAAACAATCATTAATTTCATACAGAAAAGAAAGATACCTCAGATAAGTAAAGCACTATTGAAGAAGAAGAACAAAGTAGGAGGTCTCACACTCCCTGATCTCAAAACCTACTGTATAGCCAC
>NW_006921897.1:3241477-3242793 GCF_000298275.1 Orycteropus afer afer | reverse complement strand
ATTTGACTCATAGCGACCCCTCCTTGGGTTTCTGAGGCAGTATTTCTATAAAAACAGATTGCCCAATCTTCCTTCCGAGGATGGCTGGTGGGCTTATTATGTCACCAGAACTCCCATTAGAGACATGCAAATCAAAACAACAAAGAGATATCATTTGCCCTTAACACTAATAGCAAAGTTCAACAAGGCAGAAAATAAATGCTGGCAAGGATGTGGAGAGATTGGGACTCTCATACACTGCTGGTTACACTGTCAAATGATACAACTGTGGAAAGCAGTATGGAGATTCCTTAAAAAGTTGGAATTAGAAATACCATTTGATCCAGCAATCCCATTACTAGGTATATATCCTAAAGAAGTGAGAGCCAGGGCAAGAGCAGATATACGCACACCCATGTTCATCAAAGCACTATTTACAATAGCCAAAAGATGGAAACAACCTAGGTGCTCATAAACAGAAAAATGGATAAGCAAACTGTGGTACATACACACAATGGAATACTATGCAACACTAAAGAATAATGTAGAATCTGCAAAACACCACATAACATGAACGAACTTGGAAGACACTTGGCTGAAAGTCAACCACAGAAGGACAAATACTGTATTAGTTCATTATTGTAAAAAGTCAAGGAAAAGTTTATATAAGCAAGGAAACTTTCTTTGTTGGTTACCAGAGGTGGGAGGGGAGGGGAGGAAACACTTCAAAGTAAAAATTTTTATAAAAGAGTGCTTAAACATTTGTTTAAAACATTACCCCATTATTTTCTGGCTAAATAATCAGAGGGTGAACAAAGAAGGCCTGTGAGAATGCCTAGTTAGGGGCAGAGGGCGAGTAAAGGGTGGAGTCAAGAGAGAGAGGAATAGAAAAACAGAGGCTGAGGTTGGGGCTAGTACCTCAGTCTGACTGTAACTCCCTGAAGCCAAGGTGCATACCTTCCTTATTTAGTCCCAAAGGCAGAATTTGATAGGTGGTTCATGCTGTTGTCAGGTCTACAACATCTCATCCCTTCCCTTGAGTCTTATTTTTTCTAGAATGGTGATGGTCATCTCATGAAGGAAGTATTGGGCTCATGTTATCTCAATCCTCATAAGACTCATTTATAAAGCAGATAAAAGCAGATAATTTATTATTTTAGAAAAATAAAAGTTAAAACAAAACACTGAAATGTCCTTGCTCACCAGTAAGCCCAATATTCCCACAGAAGGAATATCACAAGATCTAGGAGCTCTGGTAGCGTAGCGCCTAAGGCACTTGGCTGCTAACCAGAAGGCTGGCGGTTCAAACCCACCAGCCACTCCTCGGAAGGAAGGTT
>NW_006921897.1:3238350-3241377 GCF_000298275.1 Orycteropus afer afer | reverse complement strand
GGTCGCTATGTGTCAGGTTTGACTCAATGGCAACGGCACATAACAACAACAACAACAACAACAAAGGTGGTTTGGTGAGTATGATGTCCTGGTTGAGGGAGGACATGGAATGGTCATAAGTTCTGTTGACAGACCAATGTTCCTTCTACTCCAAATGCCCCAAATCAGGTGTCAAGTTGTCAAAGCACCAACTCCCTGGATACTGCTAGACACCCAGACGAAGGCCAACTCCAATTCTCCTTGATCTGGACTCTGATCTGACTGTACTTTAGTTGGTACTTGTCATTATATCATTCATCTACATTTTAATAGATTTGTAGAACCTGTTATAACATCCAAGTTGATAGCTTATTTCACACTGTTTGCATTTAAGGCTGGATAATATGTCACCCCACTGGATGGGTAACTTTGAGGAAGGTTTCCAACAGCCAATGCTTGCCTCTATTCACAGGCAAGTTTCAAACAGAAAATACCCCTTTTCAAATCTTTTCCTGTTTTACCATTTTTACCCTTTTATGTCTACCTTGGGTCCATATCATCTTAGCTCCTCTCAACCTCCTAGAGACTGTTCATGAACCAACCAGATGTATGTAACTGATGTACCTATTGCTCACGATGTGCACTTCTCCAAAGAAGTCATCATTTGTGTATTTCTTTCAAATGGCAAAACATAAAACATCTCAGTTGTAAAATACAGAAGTTTTAACATTCAGGTGAATCTTTCCTAGACAAACTTCACTGGGAAAACCTTTTTGTGATAGTGTATCAATTAACATCAAATAACAGAATCATTAGAGATGGTCTCATACAATGTCTTTGCTCTACACTTAACGAAACAAATCCATACAAGTTAAATTCCTTTCCAAAGGTCATACAGCCAGTTAAGCTACAGTTCAGGTCTAAGAAGAAAGGCACCTAGAACAGTTTAGGTTATGTGTGGGGTAACTTGTAACTCTCAATCACCCTCAAATCTGTGATAACTAAATTTGTCTGGAAATTCAATCCTTCATCAATGTTTTCTAATGAACATTTAGTCATTAGGGGAAAAAAAAAAGCATGCCATCAGTCTCGTTGAAAGTGGCAAGTTTCAACACACTCAAACTCCTTTTTAAAGCAGTCTAAAAGAAAAGCAAGGAGCTCTGGTATAGCAGGGATTAAGCGCGTGGCTGCTAACTGAAAGGTCAGTAGTTCAAATTTACCAGCTGCTCTGCTGGAGAAAAGATGCAGCAGTGTGTTTCCATAAAGATTACAGCCTTAGAAACTCTGCAGGGCAGTTCTACTCTGCCCTATAGGGTCACTATGCGTTGGAATCAACTCCACGGCAATGGGCCTTTTTTTTTTTTTTTAAAGAAATGCAGGTAAACACTATAAACACACTAATACATCTACATCACAATTCTCTTGTTGTTTAGAAACACATGTGCGCACAAGTTGCATCATGGCCAACCAGAAACTAAGAACATCTGCACAGGTTATATGGACCTTTGCACAGATCAAAAATTTAAGAAGAAAGAGTAAAAGTTAAAAAGAAAACAAAGAAGAGTGGGCAAAGGCAACCACATTGATCCAGGTTGCCCTAGGTTTACAGAAAAAAATCTTTGTTAATGCAGATTTTTATTTAATCAATAACTCAGGCTGTGCCTGCTAAATGCCACAATCACTGATTTCCTGGAAATGAAAGGATTGAGACACCACTTCATTTTCTCTAACTGAAACAGAGAAAAAGCTCTCCTTTAAATATTGTTATTTTCATCCTGCATAGTAGTCTAGGGTTTATGTTAGAAACTTGGGTAGAAGAAACCAATTCTGCACAACCTTCTTAGTGCCAGCAGAGGGAGCTCAAAGACAAGCTGCAGGAAAATGAGGGGCTTTGGGTGGAGGGGAAGATGTGCATTCATCACTTATAGGAAAGACAGTGGCAGAAAATATTACCCAAAAAGTGCAGAGATGACATAAATGAAGCCAAGTTTGAGAATCTATTAAAAGGGTCATTTTCAACACCCACATTTACCCCTACCCACTTCCTTCCATCTGCTGATTAAAATGAATTCAACAAGGTAATATTATCATCATTTTCCAACTGAATAGAAGCAGTAGCTAAGCAATTTTGGAAACATTTTAGTAGAGTCTTTTAACAATTCCTCCAGAAGTTTTTTTTTTTTTTTAATTATAAAAATTTGTTCTAACAGGATCTAATTATTTAATTATAAATTAATCTGAAGCTGATGTTACCACACACTGACTCATCATCCATCTTGTAAAGCAGATGCACCTTTAAGAGGCTTTCCTGAGCATACAGTTGCACATAAACTAGATTTCAAGAAACTCTATGGCTGTATGTACATGGAGTTCTAATTCAAGCCACTGTTTTGTCAACAGCTTGGTTTCTCACATCTATGTTGTTGTTATGTGCCATTGAGTCGACCCCAACTCATAGTGACCCCTCCTTGGGTTTCTAAGGCAGTATCACTACAGAAGTAGGATTATCTGACCTTCTTTCTGAGGAGTGGCTGGTGGGTTTGAACTGCCAGCCTTCTGGTTTAGCAGTCAAGTGCCTTAGGCACTATGCTACCAGAGCTCCTTCTCACATCTATATTCATGCATTAATTAATCCACCATATATTTACTAAGGACCAGTGATGTGCCAGAGTAGTTGTGGAAGTACATCAAGGACATCATCCGTGAAGAAAGCAAAAGGTCATTAAAAAGACAGGGAAGGAAGAAAAGACCAACGTGGATGTCTGAAGAGACTCTCAAACTTGCTCTTGAGCAGAGTAACTAAAGCAAATGAAGAAATGATAAAATAAAAGAGTCAAACACAAGATTTCAAAGGGTGGCTTAAAGACTTGGAATTACAAAACCAAAAGGGAAGAACACATTCAGCATTTCTCAAGGTGAGAGAACTGAAGAAAAAAAGTCAAACCTCGAGTTACATTACTGAATGATTCTAAGGGGAAAATATTGAATGATGCAGGAAGCATCAAAAGAAGATGGAAGGAATACACAGTCACTGTACTAAAAAGAATT
>NW_006921897.1:3236226-3238110 GCF_000298275.1 Orycteropus afer afer | reverse complement strand
GGCCAACCAACTGGAAGAGATCCATATTTGTGCCCATTCCAAAGAAAGGCAATTCATCAGAAGGTGGAAATTACTGAACAATATAATTAATTTCACACTCAAGTAAAATTTTGCTGAAGATTATTCAAAAATGGTTGCAGCAGTATATTGACAGAGAAATTCCAGAAATTCAAGCTGTATTCAGAATCGGGTGTGGAACAAGGGATATCATTGCTGATGTCAGACAGACCTTGGTTTAAAGCAAAGAATATCAGAAAGATCCTTACCTGTGTTTTACTGACTACAGAAAGGCATTCAACTGTTTGGATCAAACAGACTACAGATAATAACATCGTGAAGAATGGAAATTCCAGAACACCTAATTGTGCTCATGAGGAAGTTGAACATAGACCTATAGATTGTCCTTCAAACAAAACAAGGGGAAACTGCATATTTTAAAATCAGGAAAGGTGTGTGTGTGTGTGTCAGAGTTGCATCTTTTCACCACACTTACTCTGTATGCTGAGCAAATAACCCGAGAATCTGGACTATATGAAGAACACGGCATCAGAGTTAGAAGAAGACTCATCAACAACCTGCGATACACAGATGACACAACTTTCCTTGCTGAAAGTGAAGATGACTTGAAGCACTTATTGATGAAGATTAAAAGACATGAGCCTGCAGTACCGATTACACCTTAACATAAAGAAAACAAAAATCCTCCAACTGGACCAATAAGCAACATCATGATAAATGGACAAAAGGTCAACGTTGTCAAGGATTTCATTTTACTTGGACCCACAATCAATGCCCACAGAAGCTGCTGCTGTTGTTGTTCTGTGCCATCTAGTTGGACCCAACTCATAGCTACCCCTCCTTGGGTTCCCGAGGTGGTATCACTATGGAAGTAGATTGCCCAACTTTCCTTTCAAGGAGTGGCTGGTGGCTTTGAATCGCCAGCCTTCTGGTTAGCAGTCAAGTGCCTTAGGCACCGTGCTACCAGAACTCTCTCCAGAGAAGCAGCAGTCAAGAAATCAAATGATGTAAAGTCAGTCCCCAGTTTATGAATGTCTGACTTAAGGACAATTTACACTTGCCCTTTTATCCTACTTAAATTTGCTCTCCCTTGAAATGACTGAAACAACCCCTCCTGGCCACAAATTTTGCATCACAATCACCTTCATTTGCTGTATGTGCCGCTTTTAAATCACTGTAAAGGCTAGGAGCTTTTTCTTACATTAACCCACTGCCATCAAGTCAATTCTGACACACAGCAACCCTACAGGACAAAGAAGAACTACTCCCTAGGGTTTCCAAGGCTATAGATTTTTATGGAAGAAAACTGCCTTGTCTTTCTCTCACAGAACAGCTGGTGGTTTCGAACTGCCAACCTTTTGGTTAGCAGTCAAATACTTTAACCACTGCATCAATCGCAGCTCCTTTCTTGCATTAAAGGAAGGCTAAATCAGAAGCATACGCACTTACCTACTAATTCGACTTAAAAGGCTTAATTAGATTTAAAGACACACTTAAGATCTGATCTTGCTCATAATCTGAAGACTGCCTTTATTGCACTGGGCAAATCTGCTGCTAAAACCTCTTTACAGTACTAAAAAACAAAGATGTCACTTTGAGGACTAAGGTGTGCCTAATCCAGCCATGGTATTTCCAGTCACCTCACATGCATGTGAAAGCTAGACAATGAATAAGGAAGACTGAAGAAGAATTGATGCAGGGTAGCAGAGGGCTGTGGGAGGGGCGGTTGGTGTCAGAATTGGTAAGGTTGGAGGGTGGTGGCATGTCTCTGACTGTTGCCTGATAGGAATCAGCCTTGGGCTGCTGTTGTCAATCCTTCTCTCTCCCCCTTGTGAAGTTAGAGGAGGCCAGAGAATGCCACCTTCA
>NW_006921897.1:3233021-3235684 GCF_000298275.1 Orycteropus afer afer | reverse complement strand
CCGTCTGGTTAGCAGGCAAGTACCTTAGCCACTATGCTACCAGAGCTCCCCATACCAAGTAGAGTGAGTCCTAATCCCTTCTGAGTGGTGTCTGACAGAAGGGAGGATAGAGTCACACAGGAGGAAGACCCACCCACCCCACTTGATGATACATTTACAAGACAAGGAACACCAACAGATGCCTGGGGCTACTGGAAGCTAGAAGAGGTAAGGCAGGATTTTCCCTTAGAGTCAACAGAGAAATAGCACAGCCCCTTTCACGCCCTGAATTCAAGTTTCTAGCTTTTAATATAAATTTGGACAATACATTTCTGTTGTTCAAAGCCACCCACTTTATGATATTTTGTTATGGCAGCCTTAGGAAACCAAGACAGTAACCCAATGACAATGTGTGTTCTTCGAGTATGCCCAGTGCTGTTTATTTCTGTTCTTGTTCCATCTTACCTAGCTTGTTTATCATTTTTCTGTTACCATCTCTAGCCTGTAATGAAATGACACAAAGTCTTATTTCAAAACTCAAGAGCTGGAATATTTGATGCCTTAATCTCCTGAATAAATGAGAAGAGGGGATAGGAGACCACAACAGGCATCAGTGAGATGCCTAGCAGGAAAGCAGCAGCATTCTAGGCGCATGAAGAGATGTAACAACTAACCCAGACCTGTTCTTTTCTTAGCATCAGAAGGAAGCTCTTGACAAAGGTCAAGAGCTGTGGTTGTTGCCCATGAGAATTATAGTCTCAGGGTCTTTCTTGTTACTACTGAGACTACTGTGTTAATTGACATTTGCCTTTGCTTCTATATTAAATGGAGTCATAGTGTCTGAGAAAATGTAGCTGCCCAGAGCCCAAAGGAAATAATAAACTAGAGAAAAAAGACAAGTACTACACATAATTTCAAAAGTTAACATTCCTGAGGGGGAAAGAAAACTAACAACAATTTGAAAAGTCTTACGGAAGTTCTGGTGGCATAGTACCTACGGCATTTGACTGCTAACCAAAAGGCTGGTGGTTCAAACCCACCAGCCACTCTTTGGAAGGAAGACTGGGCAATCTACTTCCATAGAGATACTGCCTCGGAAACCCAAGGAGGGGTCACTATGAGTCGGGATCAACTCGATGGCAGTGAGAGTTTAGAGTTTACGGACTTATGCATTGGGGAGTCCACCAAGGAATCATGCCTTGTAAGGTATGCTTCTGGCTCAATCTTCTTAGCTTTGCACCCAAGTTTCTTCATGAGCAGGCCCCACAACCTCTCCAGCCCCATCTCACAACCTTTACATATGCAGCCATTACGGATATGCAGCCTTTACCCCAGCCATCTCGGACCTCTTGCAGTTTCATGATGATACCATTCTTGCTCTTACATATGCTTGGACCTTTGAGCATGTACTATTTTGTTTTGCTGGAATGTCCATCTCTTTCAATATCTCCCCTCCATTAATGCTACCACCTTAATTTAGCCAAATCCTGCTCATTTTTCAAAGCTCAGCTCATACTGAACCTCTTCCAGGGAGCTTCTTTGACTGTCCCTAGGGCAGGTGTTCCTTTTATGGGCTCCCATGTCCCCACTACATGATTCATAGCAATTATCATGTTTCTAAGAAGTGATATCCTTGAAGGCAAAGTCACATTTTATCCCTCTCCATATTCCCAGAGTCTAAAATAAGCTTGGAGCAGAGTAGATACTCAGTAAGCTTATACTGAATGAAGAATGGAGTTCATTGGTTTGACTCAGCACCTTTCTTAGATTCCATGACATTCTCTGGCCTGTTATTGGTCTCTGTTGCTTATTAGATATAGTTTGTCCAGAAAAAAGTCTTCTGGTGTTAGCATCTTAGTTTTCCCTTATGGCGAACTCTTCTTCCATGTGGAGTATATTTGTTTGTTTCCTTTTGTTTATTGAGCTGTAATTCACATACTATAAAATTCACCCTTGGAAAGTATACAATTCAGTGGTTTTTAGTAAATTCAGGGAGTTATACAAGCATCATCACCCTCTAATTACAGAACATTTTCATCACCTCATAAAGAAACTCTATACATATCCACAGTCACTTGCATGTCCCGTTTTGCCCCATCCTCTGGCAACCACAAAGCTACTTTCTGTGTCTATGGATTTGCCTATTCTGTACATTTCATATACTTGCAATTATACAACATGTGAGGTTGGATGTGTACCTTTTTTCACTTAGCATGTTTTCAAGGTTCATTCATGATGTAGCATGTATTAGAACTTCATTCCTTTCTTATTGGTGATTAATATTTCATTATATGGATTTACCACATTTCATCAGGTGATAGACATTTGGGTTGTTTCTAGAGGCTATCAAGAACAATGCTGCTATGAACATTTCTGCATAAGTTTTTGTGTGCACGTATATTTTCAATTCTCTTGGATATATATTTAAGTGTGGAACTGCTGGGTCACATGGCGACTCTTAGATTTAACTTTTTGAGGAACTGCTAAACTGTTTTCCACGGCAGCTGTACCATTTAATATTCCTGCCAGAAATGAATGAGAGTTCCAATTTCTTCATCTCTTCACCAACACCTGCTATCTTCCTTTCTTTTTAATTATAGCCAGCCATCCTCTGGTAGCATAGTGCCCAAGACACTTGACTGCTAACCAGAAGGCTGGCGGTTCAAACCCACCAGCCACTCCTC
>NW_006921897.1:3231813-3232921 GCF_000298275.1 Orycteropus afer afer | reverse complement strand
GAAGATGGGGCAATCTACTTCCATAGTGATACTGCCTCGGAAACCCAAGGAGGGGTCGCTATGAGTCGGGTCCGACTCAACGGCATATAACAACAAGAAGTGTATGTGAAGGTGTATCTCGTTAGAATTTTGATTTGCACATCTCTAATAAGGAATAATTTTGAGCATTTTGTCATATACTTGGTGATCATCATATATCTTCTTTAGAAAAATGTCCATTCAAATCATTTGTGAATTGTTTAATTGGGCTGTTTGTCTTTTTATGCTTGAGTTGTAGGAGTTCTCTATATATTCTGGATACAAGTCTATCATCAGATAGGCGTTTCGCAAAAATTTTCTCCCATTATATGGGGTTTCTTTTCATTTTATTAATAGTATCCTTTGAAGCATACTTTAATTTTAAGACATCCAGTTTACTTATATTTTCCTTTGTCATTTGTTCTTTTGGTGTCATATCTGAGAAACCATTGCCTAATTCAAGATAATGAAGATTTACCCCTGTTTCCTTCTAATGGCTTTAGATTTGTTCACTCTTACATTTTGGTAGCTGGTCCTGTTTAATTTTTGTATATAGAATTCACTCTTTTACATGTGCACATCCAGTTGTCCCAGCACCATTTGTTGAAAAGATTATTCTTTCCCTATTCTGCCTTAGGTATACTCTTCACGGGAAGTCCCCAGCCAATGACTGAATGTAGTAAGGGTATTAAAGCCTGACTATTTCTACCCATCACTAGACTCCTATAATGGGCAATTTTTGCTCTAGGGTTGATTGAATTGGCCTAGACATCATTAGCTCTGAACTGCAGTCTGACACTCTCCCTGTTCAATCCTACAACATTTTCCTTCACCTTTCACAGATATCATATCAGTATTATGGTCTGAAAGAGTTCCCTGTCCACTTCTATTTTCTCCCTCTTTCACAGCACTACCTCCAATAAACCTTAGTACTCCCAACTGTTTAAGTATCTACTTTCCAGAGAACTCAACTAACATACAACTAAAGCCCTGGTAGCATAGTACCTAAGGCACTTGACTGCTAACCAGAAGACTGGCAGTTCAAACCCACCAGCCACTCCTCAGAAGGAAGATGGGGCAATCTACTTCC
>NW_006921897.1:3228131-3231713 GCF_000298275.1 Orycteropus afer afer | reverse complement strand
CATTTGACTGCGAAGCAGATGACTGGCAGTTCAAACCCACCAGCCACTCCTCAGAAGGAAGATGGGGCAATCTACTTCCGTAGTGATACTGCCTCGGAAACCCAAGGAGGGGTCGCCATGTGTCGGGTGTGACTCTACGGCACATAACAACAACAACAACAACAACAACAAAGCCCTATTTCCATGTTTGGTGAATAAGATGAAATAATAAAAGGATTTTCAGGGAAAAGCAATCTTTTAAAATCTATTCTCTTTGTAGTGTGATGTAGCTCTAGCCTGGATGGCACTATTACAGATAATAAAGGTCAGTTTAGTTATGCCATAGTTTGATGGGTGACACAATATAAGTATAAACAGGCATTTATCATTGTCAACTTGCTGCCAAACATCAAAGATAGATAAGAATCTAACATAGATCAAGGTGCAAGTTACTCTAGGAGACCTATATTCTGTAAACAAATAGCCCTTCACTCAATTGATCTCAGCCAGTATGGTTTAGACCCACAAATCCAACATCTACCTGGCACCCAAACATCTGGATGAAAAATGAAACAAAAAGACATTTATCCAGATATTTGGGGTGATGCAGGCAAACATAAAGGTAAGTGCAGAATTGAGATGGTCATCCTATTAATTTGGACCCTAAATGCTATATCTGGGACATTTAACAAATGATTTCTTGGGCTTCAGGAGCAGAAAGTACCTAGAGATTATCAATAAAAAGTCTACTCTGCCTTATTGTATAGAGTCAGAAACTGAGGCCCAAAGATAGCAAGTGATTTGCCCAAGGTCACATAACAAGCTAGGGACCAAGCCAGGATTGAAACCAAAGTCTAACTGATTAGATGGAGCTTTTTCCTACCACTTTTGTGGTCACCATACTTGACATGATGTGCCTGTCACCAGGGAGCTAAATCCAATAAAGTACATTCATCCATGATTCTTCTATGCTTTTCATTAAGCTCACACACAACCCAACAGACAAATCTTTTTCCATCTGCATAGATGATCCTTGATATGTGATGGAATGAAAATCACTCAAAACACCAAACTCACTGCTGTCAAGTTGATTCGACTCATAGCAACTCCTCCTTGGGCTTCCAAGGCAGTATCTGTATGGAAGTAGATTGCCCAATCTTCCTTCAGAGGAGCGGCTGGTGGGTTTGAATTGCCAGTTTTCTGGTTAGCAGTCAATTGCTTTAGGCAGTATGCCACCAGAAATCCACTAGAGGTCACAATTTAGATTGTCCAACTCCAAAATAAGAGAAGGCCTCAAGCAATACCATCTGCTTATGTGACACTGCTGTTGTAGAGAATCAAGAAAATCTGTCCTAAAGGCTCATGTGCTGCATGACACACTTGTTCCTTGATATCAAAGATTCCTAACGAAGTTCAACATGAGAAGTGCTGGTGATTTCTTTTCCTAGTACTTCCTGATTTTATTAACACTCTAAACTGCAGCAGTTGGAAACATGTTGGTTACCCAACTCCAATTTGCCAAACTGTTTCATAGCCAGTCTTTCTGGCTTTAAGTTGTCAATTGTCTCTGGCAAGATATATCAGCTCCTGGAAGGACAGTACATTTACTATTTCATAGGAAGAAAAAAAAAGATGGCAGGTGCAATAGAATCAGGTGCAATTGGATCTGCTTTTTCTGAAGCACCAGGTTTGATGATAATTGTATCTTTTGGCAATTCAGTAGCTGGCACTTTTCCCTTAGTCATTATTTTACTCATGTTCCAACAAGGTATCAGGGAATACAAGACTCTATGAAGTGCCAAGCTACTGACCAATCCTGGATAAGAAAATCTTAGGACAAATGAAAGGAGTTAGCTTGACTCTTATGTGTCCTCTTGCTCCATCACTCCCTTTTGCTCAACTTATTGTCTCTGAGGACCGTCTGTGGTTTAGATTTGGCACTATCTTGAACTGGTGGAACCCAGGTATCCTGGCAATGTGAAAGACTGGTTGATAATAGCTACAGCTAGTCAGGCCTATATGAAACTGCAAAGACCTTAAAGATTTTATTTCTATATCCACCTTGGATGACTAAATGCTCTTCCTAAGGAGTACAGTTGGCATATGCTCCTACCTTAACCTTTCCCAGTGACAGAATCATGTTTAAATGAATTTCAAACATACCTTGCAAGGGAAAAATGTGTATGTATGTTTGTGGTGGCAGCAACATTCGATCATTTATTAAGCACTTGCTGTGTATCAGATACTAGGCTAGGCAATGTGATTATAATGTTAAGTGAGACAGACAAGGTCCTTGACCTCAGAGAACATATAATCTAGTGGTAAAGCCAGATAAATAGGTGACGATAATACGCTACACAGTGATGAGGCTGCTTGGGTGGAGCACACAGTTAACTGCTCTGTTATTAGCTGAAAGGTTGGTAGCTCAAGTCTACCCAAAGGTGGCTCAGAGGAACAATCTGAAATATCTACTTCTGAAATTCATATCACAGCCGGAGAAAACCCTACACAGGGCAGTTCTGCTCTGACATACGAGGGGTCACCATTCGTTGGATTTAACTCAATGGCAACAGTTTTCTGTTGGTTATACAGTGATAGGGCCTCTGGGAGTACCTTTTGTTGTTGTTGTTGTTATGTGCCACTATGCTACCAGAGCTCCCTGGGAGTACCTAGAAAGGGAATTTAGTCTGGACTTGGGCATTAATGACAGACTTCTTAGAGGAAGTGATATCTAAGCTAAGATCTGAAGGAGGTAAAAGGTGAGGGAAGACAGAGTGTGTGTGTGTACTAAACAGAGGGTATGGAAGTTGTGAAGCAGATTAAGAGAATGAAAATCATGGGGAGAAGGCTCACTGGATAAAGGCACTAAAAGAAGTATGGCCATAGCATGGCACGTGAATAAGGAATGATTAGGCGCTAATGATTGGCTTTTATTGTGAAAAACACAATTAGGACTTCAGCATAATAATTCAAATAAATCTATTTTCTTGACCATTCTATCTGTGAATATTCCCCATGTGTGGAGCTCTGCACTAGAGACACTGGGAGCTAGAATTTTTAGCAGTTGTTATGGCAAATATTTATTGAGCCCTTCACTCAATGAAATAGGTGTTGTTATCCTATCCCTATTTTGCAGATGAGAAAACTGTTGATTGAATGAGTGAGAAATGTAGACAGCAAGTACTACAGAAACTCCTAAGAAGAAAATATCACAGGACTTGAGTACTAAAGAAGACAGGCCTTGAGCTGAAGACAGAGCAGTGAAATGCAAGGGCCAGGTCAGTGGTATCTGGTGACGTAGTGCTTAAGGCATTTGACTGCTAACCAGAAGGCTGGCTGTTCAAACCCACCAGACACCCCTTGGAAGGAAGGTTGGGCAATCTGCTTCTGTAGTGATATGGCCTCAGAAACCCAAGGAGTGGTCGCTATGAGTCTGATCCAATTCCATGGCAGTGAGTTTGGTTTTGGTTACTATGGACTTAGTACAGAATCAGAAACTGAGGCCCAAAGATAGCAAGTGACTTGCCCAGTGACTGACTGGAGAGGAGCAGTGGCTGAAGACTGACTCTTAGAAGATGCTCATGGCTTAGTTGTTGTTGTTAT
>NW_006921897.1:3225101-3227982 GCF_000298275.1 Orycteropus afer afer | reverse complement strand
ATGCTACCAGAGCTCCTCATGGCTTAGTAGAGAGTGGAAAAAAAAGAAACTATCAAATGAGGCCAAGAAGAAAATCAGAGGGAAAGATAACCTATAGTCTTCTGGAACCTAAAGGAGGGAGGAGTTTCAAGGAATGAGTAAATAGCTGTGTCAGCTGAAACCAAAGGAGGAAGTTCCTCTGACCTCCAACAATATACTTTTATTTTTTCTTCTCATTTCTCCCTCAAATGTACGATGTAACGAAGCAAATGTTGATAGTTTTCTTGCAATATATGAAAACTGAGATGCAGAAACACGACGTGTTGACAGATATTGAAGACAACTCTTTGATGTAGTCAAATCCTAGAGATGTGTCAACATTTCCACAGCCAGAAGATTTTTGGGCACATCACCAGATCATTTCTTTGCAAAAGTACTTGACGTTTTGAAAATAAAATTGTCTATTTATTTCACAAGAAGGAAGAAGAGCCTTCTGCTGTAACATAGCTTTCCTCCTCCAACAAGAACCACTTCTCTTTTGTAGAGAAATTCTGACCCAAGGGCATAAGGTCAGGATTCACAGAATGCTTCCGTTAAAGAACCAAACATGTAACTGCAAGTTAAGTTCTCCTGCTAACGTTGGGACCCAGATCTTTAAAATTGTAAATTGCGGTTTTTTCCCCCTCTCAAAAGCCTCTTAATATAAACCACATTAAGAAGGATGTAACCCTGAAGGTGGCAGCTATCTTGTCTTCATTCTTTTAGAAACAAGTGATGTACTATCTGGATTCATAAGGAGCCATGATGTTTGGGTGAACAATTCCTAGCATCCCAAACCAGGCTGCTCAGCTAGACTAATGATCTTTCTTTCATGCCACATACCTAAAGGATAGAAAAATAGACTGAGAATATTGTGTTTCAATGTTGCTTATTTATCTTGATAAACTATAACTTGTAGCCTGAGAAACAATACTTTCTTTAAAGACATTTATAAAATGTGGCATGTCAAAATCTCCCCAGAACTGTAATGACTGTGCCCCTACACACAAGCCTTTTTGAATCCAGTCAACATTTTAGCAGGGGTCAAAGGACTGTTCGGTATATCAATAACCTAAACTAATAGAATTTTCATTTTCAGACTCTTACTTTAGATTCATATAGATACAATCTGAGAAATAGATTTGCAGTGCAAAAAAGTTACAGATACAGAACAGATGGGAACAAAGGAAGGCCAAACGACTAAAGAAAACTTAAAGAAGGTGGAGGCATTTTCTCGGTCTGTCTGACTTTCTACTTAGGTGGCCACTGGAAAAGGTCAATTCTTTTTCTAGACTAAAGTGAATCTGATTTAAATGGCTATACTGGATTTTTCACGTCACTGCAGAACGGCAATCACGCTATTCAAATGATTCATTCCTTTTGTTGACTCCACTTTGTCTTCTAATCTTTATATAACTGAAGAGCAGAAGAAAGCTCCTGAAATAATGAAAGGAACTTCAAACATACACAGGGACTACTCGTTTTTCTCTGCCATCAGCTACAAACTTCATGTTAACCCTAGCTAGCCAGCTCTCCAAAACAACAACGACGACAAACTAGTTATAAGGAAAATTTGTGGGGAAGGGAAGGCCTAGGTGTATTGTGTAGATATGGGGATATCATCTACAGAGGGGACACCCAAAGGGGGCAGGAGGATAAGGGGAGGGGAATGTAATCAGTGATTGGTGTGCACTCATTCATTACCCTAACTAGTGTTGCCGCTGAAGGCTCCAAGCCGCGTTTCTCTCTGGGAACTGCTATTAGTCAAAAGGAGCTGCCTGGCTGGAGGTTAGCTTTTCTTCCCAGGGGAAGTCCACATTTAATGACTGGCAGTGTGGATGTACAAAGCCTGGACCCCTTGTACCAGCCCAGAACAGTTTGAAAGGGTCATTTCAGCTCTAGAGCTCCCCAGAGGATCAGCTGAAGTCTCTGTTGCTATTACACTGCAGTAGACTCTCTCCCTGCCAAATCCAGCTCCCCCTACTCCTTTATAGATGCTGTTCCTGAGAGCACTAGCCAAGAAAACTCCTGCACACAAAGGCCTATCTCAAATTCTGTTTCTTGGGGACTTGACCTAAGACAGAGGAAAATAAAGGTGTGCTAGCTAGCAGCAGCAGCAGGGCTCTATGGAGCTGGATGGTCTGTCTGTCTTCTGGGTCAGTAATAACACCCCAGGCTTCTGGCCTACCACTTTCAGCCTAGGAATTCATGAGGGATTACCAGTACAGAAGGGGTTGACGATCTATTTATATTTTGCTACAACTAGTGTGACTCCATTGGGATAAATGAAATGCCCTCAGGTATTTTAACTGAATTGACTAAATCAGTTAAGACGGTAGACCCCGTCAAGTGTGGAGACAGTGGCCAAAGAGAAGTGAATAAAATTGGGCTGAAGAGTTTAAGAATAATGACCAAAGATTTACGTGACTCATAAAATAAAGATTCTTTCCTCAGAAGAGTGAGTGATTAAATAGAGGACTGACGTCCAGAGAAAAGTAATGTATCAATGGAGGTGCTGACACAGGTATTGTTGATGAATACAGGAGCTATTACATCCTTGCGCTTACAAATGATCCAGGGCAACGAGTAAGGGACAGGAACGTTCTGAACCTCTGGTTCGCTAACTTTTATAACAAGGGCATTCGACAACTTTGGTAATCCAACTTTCTCAAATTGAAGATTTAAAAAATCCCTCTTTGCACACTAACACTACTATGGACCCTATAATTTGAAATACTGAACCCATTATACAAACTACTTTTTATTAAGTAATAATTTATTTTCTTATATTTAAGTGGGGAGCTCTGGTAGCATAGTGGCTAAGACACTTGCCTGCTAACCAGACGGGTGGCGGTTCAAACCC
>NW_006921897.1:3222125-3225001 GCF_000298275.1 Orycteropus afer afer | reverse complement strand
GGCAATCCTACTTCCGTAGTGATACTGCCTCGGAAACCCAAGGAGGGGTCGCTATGAGTCGGGGCCGACTCGACAGCACATAACAACAACAACAACAACATATTTAAGTGACTAAATACACAGGAAGCTGCCAATCAGAGCTTCTGATGAGTGCAAGGTAATCTGTGAAAAGACACTAAGCTTGTAAAGCTCCAAGCCAAAGCATACTGTCCAAAGATGTTCTAGTTAGCATGTGCAGCTTTACTTTGAGAATCTAGAAAAACTATTAATGGAAAACAGATACAGATGCCTTATTAATGGCTTAGAGGACCCATAGGAACCCAGGACTCTAGATTGGAAGTCACTAGACCATTTTACCTTGAAAGTTCTTTTAAGATTCAATGTTCTAATATAAATATCTATTTAAATTTCTTAGTTATGTCACATTTCTTACAATTCATTTTTACCCATTCTTGTTCAATAATATATACATATATGTATATATATGAAGTCACAAGTGATTCTAAGTCTTCATAAATTCAAGAAGTAATTTCCTTGTCAAAGGATTAAAAATATTTTTTTTATTGTGATTTGGGTGAAAGTTTACAAATTGATTTTCCTTCAATAATCCATACACATTCTGTTTTGTGACATCCACTGCAATTTCCACAGTGCAACAGGATTCTTCTCACTTCCTCCTCGTACCCATGTTGTCCCTTCCATCCTTCCTCCCCATTCCCTTCAGCCTTCCTAGCTCTATCCCTGGGCAGATGCTGCCTTCTTGATCTCATATGGTTGACAGTTCCAAAGAGTTTCTACCCTCCTGGTATTATTATTCATCATATAGGGCTGCCTATCTATTGGCTAAAAGTTGAGCCACGGGGGTTGAGTTCCAGGCTTGAAGGGTGTGTAAGGACTATATAGTTTCAGGGGTTCCACCAGTCTTCACCAGACCAGTAAGCCTGGTTGTCTTTATGATTGTGAGTTTTGTTTCACATTTTTCTCCCACTCCATCCAGGATCTCCTATTGTGATCCCTTTCAAAGCAGTCAGCTGTGGTAGCCAGGCACCAACTAGTTCTGGTCTCAGGGTCATGGAGGCTGAAGTTCACGTGGCCTTTTAGTCCTTTGGACTAATTGTTTCCTTGCCTTTTTATTTTCTTCACTCTTCTTTGCTCCATACGGGGAGAGACCAATTGTTGCACCTCAGATGGCTGCTCGCAAAGCTTTTTTTTTTTTTTTTAAATTTTGATGTGGGTTCAAATTTACAAAGCAGATTCGTTTGACACAAAACATAGTACATAGTAATTGATTTCATGGCCCTGATTACAATCCCCAACCATAAAAAGCTCTCCTCCCATCTCTTCCCTATGACTACCCCTTCCCTGTGGCCTTCTCATCTACGCAGTCCTGTCTGCCCAGCTTTCCCTCTATGCAAATGCTGCCCTTCTGATGTCTCATGGTGGACTGACCTAGGGAGTGTATCTCAGGGTAAGTGTTCTGCTTGAAGATCTTTCTACTGTTGGGCTGAGAGCTAATCCATGGAAGTGAGTCCAGTTTCAAGCTCAAAGGAAACCTGGGGCCATAGTCTTGGGGGTTCTACCAGTCTCTATCTGACCAGTAATTCTGGTCATTTGTGTGTTTTTGAATTTTGTTCAACATTTTTCCTCCCATTCTATCCAGTATCTCCAATTTTGATCCCTGAGTGGTTGGCATTGGTAGCCAGGTACCATCTAGTTTTTCTGGTCTCGGGGTCATGAAGACTAAGGTCCTTGTGGTCTATCTTATCTTTGGGCTGTTTCCAAATGACTTTGATTTTCTTCACTCTTCTTTGCTCCAGATGAGATGAGACCAATAGTTACATCTTAGATGGCCTCTCGAAAGCTTTTAAGACCCCAGTTGTTACTTACCAAAGTAGGATGTAGAACAAGATTTTTATGTACTTTGTTGTGCCAATTGAGCATGGAGTCCCCTGAGACTATAGTCCCAAGATCACAGGCCCAGTGATTCTGTCCCTTAAGGTGTTTGGTTGTCTCTGAGAAGCTACTTCAATTTTGTCCTCTGTTGCTTCTGTAACTTATGTGGCTAATTTTGTAGCCTAAGTACATATGTAAGACTATCTTCAGCCAAATCTATCCTGGTCTTAGGTATATTCCTGTTTGCCCACCCCCATCTGATATTCTCACTTGGCTATACATTTATCCATAGCTTAGTGTTTGCTGCCACTGGTAATGCACTATTGTGCATGTAATAGTATTTGTCTCTGTTTTTATCTTTCATGCATGTTTCTGTGTACTCCCTTTCCCCATTGTCAGGTGTTGGTGACATGCTCCTACCATATTGACCCTCCCCCCACCCAAATCAACATGTGAGACCCCCAACTAGTCTGAATTTTTCCCTCCCCTTCCCTTCTATCCCTGGTAACCAACAAAATGAATTTCCTTCCCTGACTAAACCTTTTTTTCACTTTTTACAATAATGGACTCATACAATATTTGTCCTTCTGTGACTGACTTATTTCACTCAGCAGAATGTCCTCCAAATTCATCCACATTATGAGGTGATTCATGGATTATTCATTATTCTTTAATGTTGCATAGTACACCATTGTGTGACTGTACCATAGTTTGGTTATCCACTGCTTGTAAGTTTTTAAAACCCCAGTCACTACTCACCAAAGTAACAGGCAGAACAACGTCTTTGTGGACTATGTTATGCCAAATGCCTTGTCTACTGATTTTATAAAGACCATTTAAATATAATTTTTTAAATCGTCTAAGTGGTGGTAAGAATCAGAAATTCAGGAGGCGGGGCAAGATGGCGGACTAGGCAGAAGGATTGCACAGACCCTCTTCAACAAAGAAAAGAGAAACCAATTAACACAGACACAGAAGATAAT
>NW_006921897.1:3200193-3210359 GCF_000298275.1 Orycteropus afer afer | reverse complement strand
AAATCTTCACCCAAATCCTAATAATAATAATAATAAAAAAGAATCAGAAATTCATTGTGACAGCCTCTAAGATGGCTGGTATGAACACAGTCACAATGACCTTCACTTCTATAACTTACCATGGTAAATCCACAGGCCCCCCAAACCTAGGATTCATTATTCAAGTAGTATAACCAACACCTTCCAATGTATGCATCCTGTCAATAAAGCCAATTTGTTGAATCTACAATTAAAGTGATCGTCTGAATTCTATTTGATGTAATGGGTTTCTGTATTTGTGCAGAGGCTTGGTGATGTAATGTTTAAGCGCTTGGCTGCTAACCAAAAGGATGGTGGTTTGAACCCACCGGCCCTAAATAGGAGAAAGCCCTGGAAATCTGCTCCCATAAAGATTACAGCCTAGGAAACCCTATGGGGCAGCTCCACACTGTCACATGTGGTTGCTATGAGTTGAAAATTGATTCGACACCACCCAACACCAAAAACAACTACATTTCTAAATTAAAGGAGGGAGTCATTTATTATCTTTTGGGGTCAACATACATTTTAGTCCCCTCAAGCCTACAGACATGGAAGATATTTGGCCCTGGCCTTAGTGGGAAGTGATGGGATATATCATGGATGTTCATAGGCAGGACTGGTGTAATTTACTGGCATGCCTACAGAGTTTCCAACCAAGATACAAAGCATCTCCATTTATGAACAAGATGGTTCAATTAACAGTAGCAAGGAGGGTCAGACCAAGAGGAAAACCAAAACCTCCCTTCGAGCTGCCTCACTGTACACCACAAATCTCAGCCAGTGTGGAAATTGAAATCTTATTTAATTCTAAATAACACTTCACTTTGGTGTAGGGAGAGTGGGAACACTCCACATATTGAATAATAAGAAGACATACTAATTGTTCTCAAAAAAGAATGTGGGACAACAGAAGACCTTCTTGGGCTACTTGAAAAACACTTCTGAAGTGATAAAACATGCACAGTATTAAAAGAGTACACGTTTTTGATTGCTCTGATTGCTGCTTGCCTGCCTTCATGAAATGCTAGCGGGTGAGGATTATTCCATTTAGAAATGAATTCCAAAGCCAAATTCACAGACCAGAGCAGTCAGATCACATATGCAGGACTCTACCACTTTGGAAGTCACTCATCTTCAATGGCCCGATGAATGGTTTTGCTCCTATACAGGGGTGGTGCCGAATGCTTTTTGTGACTTTCGAAGCAGCACCACTGCCAGTTGCTTCCTGTCTAGGTGCTTTAGCTTTCTGGGAGGCAGGCACTGTCATTTAGAGTCTATGTATTTAGGATGACTTACAGCAAACTGAACTGTGATTCTCTGTGCCTGAAAAACATCCAGGTTCCCTCTTTACTTATCTATGTGGTGCTTGGAGGGCAAACTTCTTCATTCAGCTCTCAGGACTGAATCAGGTAACATCTCTGAGGTACTGGGGACCAGGCACCTTTTTTTTTATTCTATGGGAGTTTCAGCAGGAGGAGGCAGAACAACTGGGGTGTACCGGAAGGAACACTGGAGTGGGAGTTGAGAGAGCTACTTCAGCAGTGGACTGACCTAGGGTGATCGTTTCCTCTCCAGGACCTGGTTCTTTTATTTGCAAAGTGATACGTGCAGAAGCAGGGGAAAGGAAGGACGTTTCCTTTTCTTGAGAGTTGTCCACATACTACACACTACACCAATGCTTTATATGTTACCTCATTTGGTCTTCACATCTGCACTATGAAGTAAGCATTAGTCTTTTCCCATTTTATGGATGAGGAAGCTGAGCATGAGAGAAACTAGAGGTTTCAAAAGGTGCTCAGCAGAGCCCTAGGAGTCCATGAAGTTGTCTCTGGAGTCCTCAAGGTAGTGAGGGGGTTGATCTCCTCACCTCTAATTTTAATCAAAACGACTTTGCTTTTATATATTGTATATATTGAATTTTCATGTTAGTTTTTATTTTAGCCCTAGTTTCTGCCACTAAAAGACATTTGTCATTTTCTATTAATTTCAAAATTCCCCTCTGTCACCAACATGCTATATGACAGCCAGTCACCACAAGACAACACTGAAAGCGAGGCATCTGCTGGGTGCTCCCATTATAGAGAATCACTTTTTCACACATGGGTTGTAAAGAGCCCAGGTTGTTCTTGCTCTTGAACTCCCCATGCCACATGGTGTTCTTCCTTCTGCTCAGGAAGCCAAGTTGATGTGGACAGGGCCAGGGTGAAATATACATATCAAGTGAGTTTGTACATTAGACTGGGTTATCCTGGGTAAACCAAAGCAGAAGTTCAGGGTGAATTCAGGACTGTCCCCAAGCCACTAAGTCACCTGAGGCAGAGGTGAGCTACTAGGCTCGCCCCACTTAGACAGGCCTGGACAATGTCCAATTCCCCAGCTAATTAGGCAGCCCCTACTGCCCTGAGGAACTTTCCAATACTGCATGCCATCATAAATATGAGTAAAGCACCCTATTTTGGCTGTGAAATCACTTGAAATTACAGTTGGGTTTCATTTTAGCACTCTTTGCCATCCATCTCTGTCCAAGTTTATTCCTAAAGACCATGTAAAAAGAAAATCTCATAAGAGGAGATTTAAAGCCACCCAATCTGTGCTAAAATGTGTTCCTGATCAATAAGACTTTTCTGAAATGAATTAGGCAAAAACAACAGAAAACAACCATGCGACATTGCAAGTCAGAGTTTGCACCAAAAAGTGAGTGGGATCTGGAATCCCATCAATGTGTTAATCCCTCCAAGTAGACAATGCACCCTGACAATAGGGCTGACACTACCTTTGTTACCACTAAGCTCTCACAATCCAAGTTGCCTCTTCCATTTCTCCCTCCTAGACCCCTGCATCCCAAGTAAAGTGAGGAACAAGAAACCCCCATTTGGGCTTTAGCAACACACTCTTCAAATTAGGTTGGGGTTATGTACTTCCCAGAGAAGGATGACAGTCACGCATTGGATAATTTGTCGTAAAATCCTATTAGGTAGGTACTATATTCATTCTTAATTTTATAGATGAAGACACTGAAATTTTGAAAAGAAAAATACATTCTCAAAGTCACAAATCTCTGATTTTCAGAGCTAGGATTTGAACCCAGATAGATTGGACCCCTGAACTAATCTCTTGGCCACATTGCTATACTGTCTCCTAGGTCCTTGGGCTTATCAATCACATTATATACACAGCCAGATACCTCACCCTAGCTTGGACTTTAGAGTCAGATTGACACCTGCTAGTGAGACCTTCGGGGAAGTTATTTGAACTCTCTGGGCTTCGATGTTTTGACCTGAAAAACAGAGATAATAACATCATCTACCTCATAGGCTGGTGGTGAAGATTAAATGAATTAATGTATGTAAAGCACTTAGAACAACACCTGGTATATGGTAAATGCTGAATAAATGATAGAGTCCCTGGGTGGCGCCAACGGTTAAGTGCTCAACTACTAACTGAAAAGTTAGCAGTTCAAACCGACCCAAAGACACCTGAGAAGAAAGGCTGGTCAATCTGCTTCTGAGAGGTCACAGCCTTGAAAGCCCTATGGAGCATAGTTCTGCTCTGAAACACATGGGGTTGGAACCAACTCAGCGGCATCTGCTTTGTTTTTTATTACTATTACATAAACTAGAATGTGCCACAGAAAGTTTTGTGTCCCCTGAAACAGTGCCCAGAAAACAATAGCCTATCAGACTATGGTTAGCCCATTAGGCAGAGATTAATTCTTGTTCTCAACACCAGAATAATAAATTTAGGAATTCTGCTCTAGTCACTGTTTGCCTCCTCTAAAACTGGATGAACTTCCTCTCTGGAAATCATTGAATACACAAGTGTTATTGAGAATCTACTACTTATTTCAGCACTGTACTCAGAATGAAAGCATGACAAAGGAAGCATGCCTTCCAAGAGCCAACAGTCCAGCACAGGCAAAACAGCAATGAGTGATGCTGGGCAACACATAAGGAAGTGCTCAGTGGTATGGTTCTGACTCGGAGGGATGTGGGAGTTCAGCAGAGAGAAAGAGGTGAACTGGAATCAGTATTCACCTCCCAGACAACTGATGAGGATATTCACTCCCAAAGTACACAGCAGAGAACGAGAGTTCTTTGCTTGGGTGTTCGCCAACAGCCAGAGTCAACCTAGGTGGTGGACATGAGAGCAAATGTCAGCTAGCCAGAAACCTCCTACCCTTTTCAGGACTGTTTCCTAGTCAGCCTCTTTGACTCACTGTCCCCTTATCCCCCATGCTCTTTTGCTTCACAGTGTTTATTGTTACCTGGCTTGATCAGATGTATTTATTTGTTGGTACTTTATCTGCCTTGTCCACTGGATTATCAACACCTTGATAGCAAGGACTTTGCTGTCTTCATTACTTACTAGATTTTCAGCTCTCAGAATAGTGCCTGGCACATACAGGTGCTTGATAAATATTTTTGAGCTAAAGGAATGAACTGCTGCCAGACCTGCTCTCTTCAGCTTTCTCCTTGGTTCTAAGACCAAGACTGTGCCTGATGCTGGAGCCATAGTTAAGCTGCTGTAGACGAATGTAAGAATTATTATTTATTGAACCTTGCTGTGGGCCGGGCTTTATAATATGCTCCACACAACCATCCCATCTCACCAATACAGCAACTGAGACTCAGAGACATTGTCACTCGGTCCAGGTCCACCTAACTAAGAAGGTGACTACATCCCTTCTGCTCTCTGGCTTTGTCTTAGGCCAACCTCTTGTGGTGTTGGGACACATCCAGAATTTGAGGCAGAAAAGTAGCTTCCTGAAGAGGTAGGACTGGACGGAGGTGGGTGAGAGAGTTGGTGGGTAGGGTAGGCAAGAAGAGGATGGAGGGAGAAAAAAAAAAGAAAAAAAAACCCTCACAGCTCCTCGTGGGCATTCTCTTGGGTATTCCACTGAACCTCCTACCTCCACCTACAATCCAATGTGGCATTCTGAAGACAAGCCTCCTTCTGGCAAGACCCATTCAAGACTTTGCAAAGGCACCAATGATTTCTTGTAAGGTGGGAAAGTGAGCCTCCTGATGTTCCTTGTTAACTCTGAGATTCAAACCCACAAACAGAAGCACAGTGCAGGGACCGGCCGCTTAAAGGTCATTGTCCCTTACAAAGAAACCTGTAGAGACTTCACAGATTCTGTGGTCTCTCCAAGGCCAATGTTGCCCTGAACTAGCCTAGATCTTTGTATGTGGATAAATTACAGATTATCCCACAAGCTATATCCCTCACACATCTCTTGGTGGTAAAAGTTGGAAACAGGACACTTAAGAGGAAGACACATCTCTATTCTCTGCAGTGTCTGCTGCAAGAAATCAATTTCATTGTCCTTTAACCCTCTGGCACCAGGGCTGATATTATATTACTGGTAATGAAGACAGAAGCTTGCCAGGAACTGTAAATGGCTAGATGGCACTTTAATGGGCCTTTTCACAGTAAAAATAATGAGGGCTCAAGACTGATTTCAAAAAGAACAGCAAGAAAAATGTTTACGCCAATTCCACATCCACTACCCCCTCCCCACAGACCTGCTCAGTCTTTCAATGTGTAGTCCCCTTCCTCACTGCTAGAATTTCTGCTCTGTTTTGACTAAAGGAACCCTTCCTCGTGAATGGGGTGAATGTTTTATTTCCCTAACTCATGGACCAGCAATTCTTTCCTGTTAAGAGACAGACACTAAATATTTCAGGTTTTGAAGGCCATGCAGTCTCTGTTGCAATTACTCAACTATGCTGCTGTTGTGGGAAAATGGCTGCAGACAATACATAAATAAATGTGTGTGGCTGTGTGCCAATAAACCTTTAATTACAGAATAAGCATGGGCCAGATTTGGAGCTCAGGCCATAGTTTGCTTACCTCTGGTCTACAGAGTAAAAGGCTGGGATTTGGCTGCCTAGAACATTGCCCTGTTTCCAAAGCTTTGGTGTCTAGATCTCTCCAGGCAAATATCATCTCAGGACCCATGCTTTTAGCACCTCCATCATCAAAGAGAAGAGAGAATAAAGAAATCTGTCTCGTTACTCCTTTTAGGGCTCCATATTACCAACAATGAACTAAAGTGATACCAGCCCATGACCGTCATGACCATCGAATTTCTTCCCCTGGAATATACAGGCTCATCAATTTTGTGAGAAAGAACAAAGAGTAAATTGTGTCACAGAGTGTCTCCTTCAGTGATAAGATGGGATTGATAGGAAAGGGCTAGACTTGGAGTCTGGATGGAGTCCTAGCTCCTTGTCCCAGTCTCTGTTCCTGACAGGCCTCGTAACCCTTCACAAATCACTTCTCTCTTGTGTGACACCTCCTTCCCTACCTACTGCATAGGAATGTCATGGGAATAAACTAAAGAGGCTAAGATAGATGCAAAAGCATTTTGAAAAAAGTTCAATTGAAACTAAATGTGGCTTTTTGGAAAGGGATTGTGGTTACAGATCTGTTTCTCCAAGGAAGCCAGGAAGATGAGAGTGATGGTGTGCTGCACAGATGGAAATGCTACAACTGAAACAGAGCCTGAAACCCTCCCAATGCACAGGGACCAGGACAGGAGAGGAGGGGAAGGGGCTGCAGATGGAGCTAGGGCCACTATAAGCCTTCCCATTAGACTGGCTGGTTGTTGCATCATTTATATCTAAATTGATTCCCTTCACTTTTGGTTGTTTCCCAGCAAGTTTATTGGAAAGAGCAGGTACTCATTATTGAAGTCCCTTGTTTATTTTTTCCCCAGTACTATTAAATCACTACCACGTGGTCAGAATTCTCTAACACTAAAGCAAGTGATTTATTTAGCTATAGTTATCTGTTGCATCTAGCTTTGCTAGGCTTTGTGTCTATGTGTTAGAAACAGTTTTGTGAAAGCTTGATTTTTACTGCACACACACATACACACACACACAAATAAAGGCTATAAGAGGATCATGGTGGTGTGGGTAGGGGTAGGCAAGAAGAGGATGGAGGGAGAAAAAAAACCCTCACAGCTCCTTGTGGGCATTCTCTTGGGTATTCCACCGAACCTCCTACCTCCACCTACAATCCAATGTGGCATTCTGAAGACAAGACATAGGAGTATGGAGGAACAACTGACAAGTTTAACACAACAAAGCAAATAGGCTTTGAAATTGGACTAAGAGGTCAGGTTTTTATAAATCCTTGAGCTTGACCATGGAGTGGGGAGGTTTGGGGCAGAAGAAAGGGGAATGGGATCAAGAAGCCTGTCTTTGAGTCCAGGCTGTACCACCAACTCACTGTGTGATGTTAGCAAGTTCCTCCTTCACCCTTGGCCTGTGTGTTCTCATTCATAAAATTAAGGGATTTGATCTGAGGAGCTCTGGTGGCATAGTTGGTAAAACATCTGCTTCCTAACCAGAAGGTCAGCAGTTCAAACCCATCAGCTGTTCTGCAGGAGGAAGATGAAGCAATCTACTTCTATAAAGATTTACAGCCTTGAAAACCCAATGTGGCTCACTATGAGTTGGAGTCAACTTGATGATAGTGTGTTTGCTTTTCTGTTTTTAAGGCTCTTTCCTGCACATATTTTCTAGGAAACAAGGATCCAGTCACATGACATAAATGAACAATGTCTACTGAAGATCTTATCATTCATTCATTCGGGACACATTTGTTACAATGTTACAATGGGCTAGACACTGGGAATACAATGGTCGACAAAGATAAATGTAGGCCTTTGACCTCTTAAAGCCCATGAAGTAGAGACTCTCTCTCTCTTTCCTCCCTTGAATCAGAAGCAGAAGAGCTTTGGCATTATCACTGTTATTTCAGCCTATTCTTTTGAATAGTACACATCTTATTAGACTCTTAAGACAATATTGACCTGGCCTAGAAACAGACTTTACTGTAGTAGTGAATGTGCAGTTTGTATGTGCATGGGGAAGATATTTTTCTGACTTAAAGTTTACTGGAAATTGGAGTTTTCGATTTGGAGGCAAAAGTTATAAAGCTTTTAGACCTTGGCCACTCAGGGACTATGGGTATCTCCTTTAACCTCATGACAAGACCTTAAACCCAAATGGCTTTACTTGTAGACTGGGCCAAGAGGGGCAGCCTATTAGCCTGGAGTGAAGAGGAAAGGCTTGAGTAGGTTCTCCAGGAAAATGAACACAACCCAGTGCTGCAGAAAGCACAGGATGTAAGAGAAATGGGTAGCAGCAGAAGTGTTCAAAACCACTGTATGGACTGCTGCTGTTGTTGTTGGGTGCCATCAAGTCATTTCCGACTCACAGAAACCCTATGCACAGCAGAACGCAACACTGCCCAGTTCTGCACCAGCTCCATGATCCTTGCTATACTTGAACCCATCGCTGCAGCCACTGTGTCAATCCATCTCATTGAGGGCCTTCCCCTATTTTGTCGACCTTCCACCTTACCAAGCATGACATTCTTCTCCAGGGAATGGTCCCTTCTGATAACCTGACTGTTCTGCTTACCTAATGCCACACTCTGACAAGAATACATCACAAATGGGATTGCTTGAAAAAACAGAAGTTCATTCTCTTACGGTTCGGGAGGCTAGAAGTCCGAGTTCAAAGTGCCAGGCTCCAGGGGCTGGGTGAAAGCCCCTCAGCCTTGGGCTTCAGCTCTTCCTCTTGCTCCCAGCCCACTGGAGCTAGAGGCATCTCTTCACTCAGGCAGCTACTGGCTGCTGAGGCTAACAAGTCCAAAGTCGACAAATAAAATGGCACAGTCCCAATGTTACCAAACCACATGGCAGGCCATTAATTCAAGTCCATTGGAAGTCCCAAGGTCGGCAGAGCACAACAGGCTGCTGAACAATGACATGGCTACATGCAGGGTCCAAGCATGCTATATAAGCTAGAGACCATTCCCCAGGCTTCTCCTTATAGACAGGAAGCAGACCACATCCCTAGGCAAACTACTCAGCTGCTCACAGTAGATTCTACCATGGAGTTGATTACCAGTCTCATCATGGGGAATACTATATCCAGCCACCCAGCCACTCAACCAGGCCCAGCCAAGTTGACACACAAACTTAACTACCACAATGACCAAAGTAGGTGAGACAAAGTCTGGCCATTCTCGCTTCCAAGAAACATTCTAGCTGCACTTCCTCCAGGACATATTTGTTAGATATTTTAGCAGTCTATGGTACTCTCAGCATTCTTTGCCAGCACCACAACTCAAAAGCATCAACTCTTCTTCGGTCTTCCTTATTCACTGTCCAGCTCTCACATGGATAGGAGGCGATTGGAAATATCATGGCTTGTGTCAGGAGCACCTCAGTCCTCAAGGAGACATCCTTGCTCCTCAGCACTTGAAAGAGGTCCTTTGCAGTCGATTTGCCCAGTGCTAAACAACATACATCGTCTGCTGCTTCCATTGGCATCGATTGTAGAACCAAGCAATGTGAAGTCTTTGACAACTTCAATCTTTTCTCCATTTATCATGATGCTGCTTATAGGTCCAGTTGGGGGTTTTTTGTTTTCTTTATATTCAGATGTAATCCATATTTCACACTGTGTTCTTTAATCTTCATCAGTAAGTGCTTTAAGTCATCCTCATTCTCAGCAAGCAAAGTTGTGTCATCAGTGTATCGCAGGTTGTTAATGTTTCTTCCTCCAATCCTGATGTCATGTTCTTCTTGATATAGTCCAGCTTCTCAGATTATTTGCTCAGCATACAAATTGAATAAGTATGGGGAAAGGATACAACCCTGACACACTCCCTTCTTGATTTTAAATCATGTAGTGTCCCCTTGTTCCATTAGAATGACAGCCTCTTGGTCTATGAACAGGTTCCTCATGAGTACAATGAAGTGTTCCTGAATTCCCATTCTTCTCAATGTTACCCGTAATTTGTTATGATCCACACAATCAAATGCCTTTACATAGTCAATAAAACATAAGTAAACTTCTTTCTTGTATTCTTTGCTTTGAGTCAAGATCCATCTAACATCAGCAATGATATCCCTCATTCCACGTCCTCTTCCGAAGCCAGCTTGCATTTCTGGAAGTTCTCTGTCAATATATTGCTGTAACCATTTTTAAATTATTTTCAGTAAGATTTTACTTGTATGCAATATGAATGATATTGTTCTATAATTTCCACATTCTGTGGGATCACCTTTCTTTGGAATGGGTACAAATATGGATCTCTTCCAGTCAGTTGGCCAGGTA
>NW_006921897.1:3191631-3199598 GCF_000298275.1 Orycteropus afer afer | reverse complement strand
TTCTTTCAGCTTAAGAAATGCTGAGCGTGTTCTTCCCTTTTGGTTTTCTAACTCCAGGTCTTTGCACATTTCATTATAGTAATTGGCTTTGTCTGCTCAAGCTGCTCTTTGAAATCCTTCTGTATGTACTAGGGGGACAATTTACTGCACTCATTATAGACAAGCAAAGCCATGTTAGGGCTACTAAACAGTTGTGAAAGCTGAGCATACATTTATTAACATTTATGTGCTGAATGCCTAATATGTACCAGGTACGTCTCTAGGTTCTGGAGATACAAAAGTGAGTTAGACTTGACCTCTGCTGTCAAGGAGTTCATGGTCTCCTGAAGGAGAGATGAATAAGCAGTGAATTCGAACACACACATGAACTCTACAAGGACAGTAATTTCTTCTCCTTTGTTTGCTGCTGTATTCCCAGAGTTTAGTACCTGGCCTGGCACAATGGGCTGTTGTAGAACAGACAAGGGATAATGGTGGCTAGGAGACTGAGAGGAATGGAGAAGTTAAAGAGATATTATGGAAGGAGAAAGGTCCCTGGGTGGCTCAAATGGTTTGCTCTCAGCTGCTAACTGAAAGTTTGGCAGTTTGTACATACCCAGTAGTTGCACAGAAGAAAGGCCTGGCAATCTGCTTTTGTAAAGATGACAGCCAAGAAAACCCTAGGGAGCTCAGTTTTACTCTGAAACACATGGGGGCCATCAGGAGTCAGAATTGGCTCAATGGCAACAGATTTGGTTTTGTTCTTGGTAGAGGGAGACTCTATACTACATTTGATGATGGATTGGATGGAAGGGCAGAGTTAGTCAAGGATGACCTTTGAGCTTTTTGATGGGCAACTAAGTGGATGGTGATGCCATTCACTGTGATGGGCAACCTAGGAGTCTGAGCCAAAGACAGAGCCTGCCAAGTAAGGAGTGGGTGTACAGTAAAGCACAACTTCCTGGAAGCTCCAGAGGTGGCCAAAAGAACTGACGGTGGCATTCAGCTAGTTTCCAGCTCCTTTTCAGCCTTGGGATGTCTGTTTTTGTGTTATCAGGAAGAAAAAAGCACCTGGCTCTTTTTGAGAAGTGCATGGAAACAGGCAACAGGCTACATTCTGCATAGTGAGGGAGAACAGGTGTGTGTGTGTGTATGTCTGTGTGTGGTCAGGAGTGGCTCAGTCCCTCCAGCTGTAGTAATTCCAATGCTTGAGTACTGTTCTGAGGCTTCTGATGGGATGAAAAAGAAAGTCTACTTGGACATGTTTCACCTCAGGTCAGTTCTCTATCTCAGCTCCCAGATGTGGTAGAGGATTTGCCTTTCATCTACAAAGCCCTACCCAATCTGTGACTCCTTGAGATTTGGAGATTTTCACTCTTTTTTTTTTTTTTCACATATACTTTGTCTCATGTCATTGACCAAAATTTACAATGCAGCAGCTCCCCTCCGACTTCCTCCCCATAGTTACCTCCTCCCAGTGTCCATCCCTTCATACTCTTCTGCACCCTGAGCTATCTCCCTGGATTTTCACTCTTTTAAAGGCTCTTTCATGACAATTAAGTTCAGGAAGAATGTTGCCACATCCTGTAACATTAAATCAGGTAGCAAAATGAAAAGGGAACACATCTCCAGTGCAAAGTGCTTCTGTCCAGAATTTCTTCTTGACAGTTCTCTTAGGGACCTAAGTTTGGGACTTCATTCATTGAAATTGTTTGGCTATAAAACAATATTCCGTATGTATTTGTGGGGGTGGGGTGGGAGGCTTTGTTGGCATTTTTTGGTCAAGAAGTTTTAGTAACAGAATTTAAATTGGGGATTTTGTACAAAGGCAACATTCATGAAGGAGTGAAGTGTGAAAGGAGCACTGGACTGGGAGGCAGAAGACTTCTAGTTTTTTCTCAGCTGTTAACGTGGCTGTGTGACTCTAAATAAGTACCTTTCCATCTGTAAATCTCAATATCTGCAGCTATAAAATAAAGAAGTTAGACTAAATGAGCTCTGTCCCTTTCACCCCTGGTATTCCAGGAAAATACAACTATGGCATAACTACCACGAACTACTATGAACTCACTTCTATGAAATAAACTGAGAAGTATAACTACCCTGGTCAACAACTTTGGTGCAGAGCCTTTGAAAAGGCAGGAACTGGCAGATGAAAAGGTTATTAAAAAGGCTTATTATTGTCGTTAATCATGTCCTATCATAGAAATTAATTTGATGCCTTTCTCCCCCAGGAGCTGGCCTAAGAAGCCAAGTTGCAGTTCTCAGAAGTAAAGAGCTCTATGTTCTTTGAGAGAACACCAGCCAGCCCTGGTTAAGGCCAAGAGTGCTGGCTTGGGGGCCTCTGCTAACTCAGAAGATGATGGCAGACTGAGATATGGGCAATCAAACATCCCCATGCAGAGAGTTAGGGGAGGCCTGTGGTAGCCCCCACCACTCCCAAGTCTTCTTCCCCTTGCCCCCAAATAAAAAGGAATGCCCCAGAGTGCATTGGGGACCTGGGGCTGCTCAAACAGCAAGTACAGACTTTCCAATCTCATAAAGAGAGATGCTGAGGTAGCTAATGCAGTTTGGCCAGTGATTGTTGGAACTAACCACCTCCACTAGAATTGTGATGGGAGGTTATAAGCCTCTGGACACTGAGTATCTCTGCCACTGTCAACCCAGAGCTAACAGAATGAATACGACCGAGTCATATTCTCTTAAAGGGAAAGGGTGAAAGGTGTGAAGCCAACTACATGGTGTGGGAGTGCTGAGGGGTAGAACTGAACCATCTGCTGAGTGGCTCTGGATATGGGACACAAGCCCTTGAAGGATCACCTTGTGGTTTTCCTTCTGGAAATGGACCCATGTCATGACAGTATTACTCATGGCCTCTGCTGATTGTAGAGTCCCTAACTGTTAAGTGCTCCACTGCTAAAGGAAAGATTGGAGGTTTGAATCTACTCACAGGCACCTTGGAAGAAAGGCCTGGAAATCTTCTCTGAAAGATCCCAGCCTTAAAATCCCATGGAGCACAGTTCTCTGACACACACGAGCTCACCATGAGTCAGAACTGACTCGACAACAACTGGTTTCGTTGTGTTTTTGTGGTGACTGCAGTAGAACGAGAGAAAGAAAACAAGCGTTCACTCCTTGTATGCTTCCCAGACACCACACACAAGCCAATTCCTTTTCACAGACTGAGAAAGTCACTGAGCGGCCAGGAGACCTGTTTGATGCCCCCTCTCCATTGTGTGTTTGGCAAAATAGAGGGCTGCAGAGCCTCAGGGGTTGGGCCAGGGGCATGCCTCGGGTCACAGTGCGTCGATGGCAAAATAAAGACTCAAAATCAGATTTCCTTGGCTGAATACTCATCTATAGTGTTTTTCCCTATCAGTGGTTCTCAACTGGGGGCAGCACAGCCTTCCCTCCCCACAAGGGGAGCCTGGAAACATGGACAGCCCTTTTCGGTTATCACAATGATTCAGGACAGGGGTACAACTGGCATTAATACCCAGGCATCTGCAATGTATTGGAGAGTCTCCAACTACCAAATCCAACATTATCCCATTAAGAACCACTGTAGGCCTACATCGGGCTGTGTCCACTTAAAGAAACACTGAGGAATACCGGCTCACGGCTTTACCTTGTCTCCTTCTGCTCTTGAGGATAAAGCCCCATGTCGGAGTGGGGGATGTTAGACACCTAGGTTCCAGTCTTAGTTCTAGCATTTCATCATTGTGTGGCCATAGACAAGATACCCTCTGTGCACCTCAGTTATTTCATCTATAAAATGGTAGTTTGCCCAAGATGGTCATCAAGGATTCTTGTCTCCCAATTCTATACTCTGGACTATTTCTTTCAGAGTATGGGTCAGGGCCATCTGGATGGTGGTGGTTAAGAAGTCAGATTCATGGGCCCCACCACAGAATTTCTGAAGGTGGGGCACAGGCATCTATAGTCATCCTTCCCCACCCCAATGATTCCAAAGCACAAAAGTTTGAGACCTTGCATTATAGAGTATTAAGTGGTAAAGCTGCATTCAATCGTGTAGCACTCACAGAATCTAAAAAAGAGTTGATCACAGCCTCCCATTCAGAGTGGCGGCAGCGTTTCTGTGCTGGCTGGGCTGTTCCCACTGCACTCAGCCCCACCACTGAGCCTAAGGCCCTGTGCAGGCTCCCTGGCAGATGGCAGAGGCATATGGGCAGGGAGCAAGAGGCGGCTCAGGACTTGTGCTGGTGGAGGTGGAGGGTCTCAGAGGGAGAAGTCTGACTTTTATTTTCACATGTGCAATTTAGTAACTAGGAGCTCTGGTGACGTAGTGGTTAAAGCATTGGGCTGCTATCCAGGTCAGCACTTGGAACACACCAGCTGCTTGGTGGGAAAAAGATGCGGCATCTGCTTCTATAAAGATTGACAGCCTTTGAAACCCTATGGGGCAGTTCTACTCTATCTTATAGGGTCACTATGATTTGGAATAGACTTCATGGCAATGGGTTTGGTTTTTTGTTTCGAATTTAATGACGGTAATTATATTCATCACGTTATGCAACCATTGCCATTATCCTTTGCCAGTCTTTTCCTTAACAGAAGCTCAGTGTCTCCTATGCAGTGAGTCCTCTTATCCCTTCCCTCCTGTCCACCCCTGGTAACCCTCAGTCTGTATACATTTGTTCTAGATATTTCTCATAAATGGAATCATTCTTCTGATGGCTAACAGGAGACCGCCTGCTCCTGTTACCACTGCCTACTTCTTAGGCAACTGCCTGTGTTAGGGCTGCAGGCTCAGGCTCCTGTTCTGACCTCCGCTAACTCTGGAACTTCTTCCCTCGGTATAAGCACCACCTCAGCAGCCAACCTCCACCCCAGCGCAGTGGGTCCTGAAGCCAACATACTGTCTCTAACACACACACAGTGAACTGAAGGCTTCTCTCTTGGGTCATGGAGTCCTTTGCTCTTCCATCCTACAACCTGAAGCTGAAGGTCAGGCTGTGAGGTCATCTCAAGGTTAAAGAAAAAAAAAAAGAGACCAACTGAACCCATTGCCATCAAGTCAATTCAGACTCACAGCTGCTCTACAGCACAGAGTAAAACTGCCCCACACCATTAGGTTTCCAAGGCTGTCAACCTTTCTGGAAGCAGACTCCCTCAGAGCAGCTGGTCGGTTCAGTTAGCAGCTGAGCACTTAACCACTGTGCCGCCAGGGCTCCTTACCTCGAGTTGGGGGGTGGTCAATTTGATTGAGGAAAGGGCAGCTTTTGGGGGCTTATAAATGAAGTGTCAGACAGACTGCTTATCCATCGTGGGAAGGATACAGGAGTGGTGCTCCAAGGAAGTGTTGAAGATGTATTACCTAACATTCTAGATGACCTTTGGGCTGACAGGCCATCAGTACTCACCCTTCTAAACAATGCAAAGTGGGTTGGTCACAGTTTCCTCGGGGACCTCGAGTCTTCTCAAGAGACTGCAGAAGGGACGAAGGTAGTCGCCAAACACAAACCAGAATTTCCATCTGAGCACCCCTCTCCCAGGTAGAGCAATGTTTTTGAGCTTTTTCTTCCCAAAGTTATGGAACGTAAGATAGGGTGAGGGGAGAGGAACCAGAAGCTAAATTTAAAACATCGAATTCCCACATTCTTGTCATCTAGTACTTCTTAGAAATTAATAGTGTGGGTTCCTTTCCACTGCCCTGCCCCCAAGAGGAGAGCTCAGGGCTAACCTAGGGTTTCCGGCTGTGGAGGAAAAGCCAGAGAACACATACGTTCAGCATTCAATGGTCAGATGTGAAGATTTTAATGACGAACGAATAATTTATTGAGAGCAAAAAACAAGTCAAAACAAAGGCCACAAGACAACGCGTTGTCAGTGAGGTGGGGCCTGTGTCGCACCTGTTGGAAAGCTTGCTGGTTATTAATCTGCTTTGACAGGAGAAAGCAGCTCTGACCTGACAGAGTTGATAAATGTGTCGAACATCACCCCTACATTTTCAAATCAATACGGAATGTTTTTCAGAGCAAACTCGGATCAAGCCAGCATACCAAACACAAACAGCTACCGATCGACAAGGGGACTAATTGTTGAAATGAATTCCAGGGGGCCAGTGAAAATTATGCGAGGCAAAAGACAGAGAGAGACACCACTGACAAATGGAAAATGGGCTCTGCTTGGTTCAAGGAAATTTCCTCTAATCAAAAGCCTCTTTGGAATGTGAAAGGGGCTTCTTTTGGCAGAGAGAGAAATGCAGTCGAGGAGGGGTGGCACTCAGGAGAGCGCTTTCCAGTTTGTGTGCAATCTGAGGCTCAAAGCGGACAGTGGCTTGGAACAGGACCCAGCTACCACTGACGCAATCTCAGAACCTTCCAGCTGAGACACTTCCAGCTGCAGCTCCTAACTGGCTGGGACCTGCTCATTTATTGAAAAAAGACATTTCTCAAGAAGGCTGTGGATTCACTGTTGAATAGAACAGGGTCCCTGCACTCCGAGGACTCACACTAGAGAAAGTAAGATGGAGACACAGATGGCCCATCACAGTACCACGGGACAAGTGCTGTGACTGAAAGCAGCCCAGGTGAGGGCCCACAGAGAAGGGCACCGAGCCGATCTGACAGGAGGGGAAGCCAGGGAAACTGCCCCAGACGGAGGCCGAATAGGTGACTTCCAGTTAGGTTCTGGAGTCGGACAGGCCTGAGCTCAAATCCGGGTCCTGTCACTTAATTTCCAGGATCCTTGGTCTCTTCATCTGTAAAAAGGGAATACTGACAGTACCCACCTCACAGGTTGTGCAGATTAAATGAACAGTCCACAGCAAGTGCTCAGCACAGTGTCTGCCCACAAAGCAGGGTTCAGAAAACAAATGATTGCCCATTAGCTTACCTCCTGCTCCATCACGTAGCAGCCCCAGAGTGGTGGGTGCTACAGACAGTGCTCTTTTCATGCATAAGTTCCAGGTCTTCTGTCATCCCGCTTTCAAACAGACATAGGGGGAAAGATTTTTTGGGGGGGAAGTCTTGAACTGATTGTTTTACCAGATCTAGGAGACAATCCCACAATGGCTACTAATATTTGTTCTCTTTTCTACTAAAACTGGTGACTACAGCTGAGCCTTTCAGAAAGCTGGTATTAAACACACACACACACACACACACACACACGTCTACAAGGTACCAGGCCTTGTGTTGGGTTCTTTCATGTTTTCTCTCATTCAATCTTCACACCAAGCCTGAAAGAAAATTGTTGCTGCCCCCCATTTACACATAAACAGAGGCACAGAGAGACTACCTAACTTCCTTCAGCTTTCAGTGCTACACAATGACAGAGCTGAAATTTCAATCTGAGGAGTTCTTACTGCCAAGCCACGCTCATGACCATACACTGCACTGCCAGGAAACTACATGCTTCTTAGAAGCCAACCTGGTAGGGCATTTCAGCATCAAGTTCTTAGGGAAAACTTGCTTTTCAGACTTTCCTCTCCTGTGACAGGGAACGGAGGCAATGTGTGTCTCTTTCTGACCCCCCTGCCCACACCACATCGGCAAAGTCAGGGCTCTTTTGATTCTAGATACTAGAATTCAACTTTATGCATAAAGATCTTGACTGTGTACACATCAAAAAATAAACACAGGAAGCATGTGTAGATTTCACTCAAACTTTCTTTCCATTTGAGCAAGATGGCACTTGGGGCTGGAATTACTAATAAAATAGCCTGAACTATTTTATCATTAATATGTAAGCCTTTTGATAGCTCTTAACCAACATGGACTGTATTGTAGCCAATAAAAAACAAGAATACTTCTCTACCGAGACCAGAAGAACTAGATGGTACCCAGCTACCACCACCATATGTCAGGACCACAATGCATGGATCCTGACATAAAGGTAGAGAAATGTGTAAGAGAACTTCAAATTCTCAAAAAATCCAAGACTTATTGGACCCACTGTTACAGGAAGAATCTCTAAGACAATTGCCTTGAGATATTATTTTCCTTTTAAATTATTTTTTTCTT
>NW_006921897.1:3188862-3190936 GCF_000298275.1 Orycteropus afer afer | reverse complement strand
CGCTACTTGCCAAAGTAGGAGGTGGAACAATGTTTTGTGTAGTATGTTATGTCAATTGAGCTGGATGTCCCCTGTGACTATGGTCCTGAGGCTGTAGGTCCAACTACTTGCTCCCTCTGGGTATCTCTGGGATATTCTTTAAGCCTTGAGCCAAAACTACTCCCTCAAGTCACCTTTTAGCTAAATAGCAAGTTAGCTCATAAATTAAGGAATACCATCTTTGAATACTGTGCTCTTTTTAAAAAATCATCTATGTAAGATGGACTGGTCAAGAAATACTTTAAAACACAGATAAGAAAGTTGGGGGCTGGGAGACAAGGTTAATGGGAATGGAACAGTTAGAACAGAAACAGTGAGTGACACTACAATGCAAAAAATGTAATGAGTGTCACTGAGAAACCTGTATAGAAATTGGTGAAGGTGAACCTGTTTTACTGTGTACACTGCCCTCAAAATGCAATGAAATATCATTTAATAAAAAAAGGCAAGGAAAAACAAGTGTCATTTCTTGAGAAACTACTATGTGCCTGACTCTGTCACATATTTTTCAGAATTCTTTGAAGAGTTCTGTAAGATTTAAACTTACTACCTACATTTAACAGACAAAGAGTGAGACACAGAGAAATTAAGTAAAATATCTAAGAACATAGAGGCAACCCATGCTTTCCTCCTTCCCCAGGAAATTCAAGATCCATGTTTAGATACATGATTTTGTTTTTGTTTTTCTATTGAACATTTTATTATCTGGGTGAAAGTTTACAGAGTAAATTAGTTTTCTGTTCAATAATTTATATGCATTATGTTTTGTGACATTAGTTGCAATCTCCCCAATGTGAAAACACTCCCCTACTTCCTTCCTGGATTCCGTTTCCATTTGCCCATCTTTCCTGCCACTCCCTGCTTTCTGGACTTTGTTTTTGGGCAAATGCTGCCCTTTTGGTTTCGTATGGTTCACTGTTCTGAGAAACACATTTGGCTGAAAGGTGATCTCTGGGAGTGGGTTCAGTTGCAGAGTTGAAAGGTGTCCAAGGGCCATAGTCTCAGGGGTTCTACCACTCTCTATCAGATCACTAAGTTTGGTCTTCTTTTATGATTTTGAATTTTGTTCTACATTTTTCTCCCACTCTGTCCAGGACCTTCTACTGTGATCCTGATCAGAAAAGTTGGTCATGGTAGCTGGGCACCATCTAGTTCTTCTGGTCTCAGGCTGTGGTTTGAGTGGTTCATTAGTCCTTTGGACTAATTGCTTCCTTGAGTCTCTGATTTTCTTCACTCCTTGTTCTGGATGGGAGGAGATCAACAGTTGCACCTTAGATGGCTTCTCACAAGGTTTTAAGACCCTAGTCACTACTCACCAAAGTAAGATGTAGAACACTGTGTTTATGGACTATGTTATGCCAGTTGACCTAGATGTCCCCCCAAACTGTGGTCCTAAGCCCTTGAGCCCAGTAACTCAGTCCCTCAAGGTGTTTGGTTCTGGCTAAGAAGTTTCATAACTCTGCCCCCTGTATGCTCTACTGTATACCTGGATATATTTGCAGCACATACAAATACGTATGTAGAAATGTCCTCTGCCAAATCTATAAATGCTTGTGGATGTATTCTCATAGGCCATCCCACACCTATTCAGCTTATATTTCCACTTATGTATCCATCTGTAAATTATTGTTTGTTATGACTGTCATTGCAGGATTGTGTATGTAATAGTATTCACCACTGTTGTCTTTCACTCTTGCATACCCCGCTTTGTCTTCCTTTGCCTTGATCATACTGTACTGACCTCCTCCTTATCGTGCATTCCTTTCCCGTCATGCAATTTAATACATGTCTGCTATCTAGTTAGTGATTCTCCCTCCCTTTCCCATCCCTGATAACCATCAAAGAATGTTTCTTACTGTGCAAAAACCTTTTCTGGACTTTTTGTAATAGTGGTCTTGCACAACATTTGTCCTTTTATGATTGACTATTTCACAAAGCTCTGGTAGCATAGTGCCTAAGGCACTTGACTGCTAACCAGGAGGCTGGCGGTTCAAACCCACCAGCCACTCCTCGGAAGGAAGGTTGGGCAATCCTA
>NW_006921897.1:3185102-3188432 GCF_000298275.1 Orycteropus afer afer | reverse complement strand
CATTGGCCACTGTCTGTCATTGGTTCAATGGTGCAGGAGCAGGCAGTGACACTTGTCTAGTTGGTGGGTTGGCAGGTGTGGTGGATGCGGCTGGCTAACAGGAGTGTGGTCACCACCTTCTGCTGGATGGGGGTGGGGAGCAGACAGGTGCACGTAAGGTCATACTGCCACCACTTCTCACACAGTGAGGGGAGGCTGTGAGTAGTGAGCCAGTGAGCAGTGTGCGTGCAGTCATGCTCCTTACCAGGTTGGAGGGAGGGGCAATTCGTGGGCAGGGGAAGGGGCATGGGAGAGGCAAGCTGGGGTGTGGTGGTTAATGCTGCTGCCACCTCTCACGAGGTACAGGGAGAGGGAGGGAGCTTGTCTAGATGGCAGGTGGGAGAGGCAGAGTAAGGGAGCAGTACCACCAGGAGAGTTTGCCTGGGTTCTTCTCATTGGCTGCAGCCAGTAATAGGGATCTTTTTTCACTTCAGGTATGTCTACACAGTTACTCTATGTACTGTTGGGAATTCTGTGCAATTGCCTTCTGTGTTCCTCACCTGGGATTGTTACTGTCTTTGTCTCAAGATGGCTACACTGTGCCAGGCTGGCTGGCAGGGCACCTCTGCTCTGGCTCTTCTCGGTCTCAGTTTTCAGTCAGTTTCGTCTGCCAATCAGGGTTTGATCTACTTGTTTATACTTTCATTCGATGCTCAAGGTTACAGGATTGTCTTCTGTATGTGTTTCACTTAGTTTCTTGGGCCTTTGCTGTAGAGGGATGATGTGGAGTGTCTGACCAAGGCATCATTTTCCCCATTCAGTCTAGATCCATGTTTAAGTTCCTGTTTAGAGTACCTGGGTGGTGCAAATGATCAATACAATTAGCTGCTAACCAAAAGATTAGAGGTTAAGTCCACCCAGAGGCACCTTGGAAGAAAGGCCTGGCAATCTACTTCTGAACAACCAGTCATTAAAACTTCCACAGAGCACAGTTCGACTCTGACACACATGGGGTTGCCATGAGTTGGAGTCGACTTGATGGCAACTTGGGTTTTTGTTTTTCTTTCTCTTTATGTACAGAGTAAAATGTTACCAGTACCTGAGAAATGTTACCAGTGGTCCCAGGCTCTAGCAACATGGAGCCCAAACCCTAACACCCTTTGAAAAACATGGCACATTCATATCAACACACACACACACACACACACACACACACAGGCTTACAGATCAGACTACTGAATGCAAACAGAGTCATCAAGTTGGAGGTACACTTTAGGGTTCACAAAAGCTACTTCCTCATCCAGTATGCACTTCTCCCATTTGAAAGCCTGTTCTGCATAGCAAAGGCAGACTGCTGGTAGATACAATTTTTTTCCAATGATGAAACTCTGAGTACAGACATCTCTTTCCCATTTCTTATCAAGGTGCTGACAAGTTCAACCCCCTAGGAAGCTATTAAAGGGGAAAGGAGTCAGATGACACTGGAGAGTCTGGGAGAAGAGAGAAAGAGGACCAGGTGACAGACAGGGATGGATTTAGTTGAGGAGTGGGCTGGCCTCAGATTTTCTGGCAAAAGGTTTTTTCATCCAAGATTTATTAAGAACCTGCTCATGCCAGCTGCTGTGCCCAGCATGGGAAATCCAAAGACAAATAAGGCACTGTCTCTGCCTTCAAGGAGGTAATAATCTAGTGCACAGCACAAAATGACAAGGACTTCCTTCATCCGGGGCAGTGTGCTTCCTGCTGGGTACAGAGTGGTGAGTAATTCACACGCTGTAGAGTCCCTGCCCTAATGAGGCTCCCAGGGGAGCTCTGGTGGCGTAGTGCACAAGGCATCTGACTGTTAACCTGAAGGCTGGCAGTTCAAACTCACCAGCCACTCCTCGGAAGAAAGACCAGGTGATCTACTTCCATAGAGATACCACTTCAAAAACCCCAGGAGGGGTTGCTATGAGTCAGATCCAACTTGACGGCATTGAGTTGTGTTTTTTTTTTTTTTTTTTTAAAGAACAATCAGCCACTATACCTGCCCTATAATTGCCAGAGTGGGGCAGGAGCCCAGGAGCCCCTCAAATCTGCTTGAGTTGGGCTCTTCTGCAACATATCTTTGGAGGTTCTGCTCTTGTTCTTTCTCTGAGAAACATAACCCTGTGACTAGGGAGAGATTACTGTATTTTCAATCATCCAAAGCCTAATGCTTTTGGGGAAATATCAGATGACGGACAGACTCAGTCCTCAGCCATGCAATCTTCTCTGCCAGGAAGCACGGCAGCCAGCGGGAGCAGTGACAACCATCCGTCTTTCCTAGCCCAACCCAGGAACAAACCATCTCCCCTGAATATGAAAAGCCTGGGAACAATTTAGAGAGAAAGCTTGCACTGGCTTTCTCTCCCCTAGCCTATTCAGTGAAATGCAATTCTGATGTTCAGAGAAGCTCCAACCAAGTAGATAATACAGTCACATTTTTCAAAGAGCCTGCTATTGCTTTCTATCCTCCACAGCATCTAATACCTGTCAAATATTTTAGATTAAAATGAGTATGAAAAACACAGTCTCACTCAGCACTTCTGCTCTGCACACCAGGGACTGAGATGAAAAGCAGCCTTGGGGTTTAAAGTTCAGTCCTGCTCTCCCCTTCCAGATGTGCCCCTTCCCCTTTACATTAATGTACCACCTACTCTGTTCAGACTCTTTGAAGTGTTTAAGAGCAAAGATGTCACTTTGAAGACTAAGATGCACCTTACCCAAGCCATGGTATTTTCAATAGCCTCATATGCATGTGAAAGCTAGACAATGAATAAAGAAGACCACAGAAGAACTGATGCATTTGAGTTGTGTTGGCAAAGAATACTAAATGTACCATCGACTGCTAGAAGAACAAATAAATCCATCTTGAAGGAAACACCATCGGAAGGCTGCTTAGATGCAAGAATGGCCAAACCTTGTCTCTCGGACTTTGGTCATATTATCAGGAGGTACCAGTCCCTGGAGAAGAATATCATGTTTGGTCAAGTACAGGGTCAGTGAAAAAAAGGAAGCCCCTCAATGAGATGGATTGATATGTTGGTTGTAATGATGGGCTCAAGCCAGCAATGACTGTGAGGATGGTGGTGGACCAGGCAGTGTTTCATTCTGTTGTACATGGTTGCGATAAGTTGAAATTAACTTGACGGCACCTAACAACATGTTCAAAAATCCCTGGGTTGCACAAGCAGTTTGTACTCGACTATTATTTGAAGAGGAATAGTGTGGTATTCATCATCACAAAGGATGTTTCAAGATCTGTCCTGAAGTACAATGCTGTCAGTGATAGGATAATATCCATACACCTACAAGGAAGACTTGTTAATA
>NW_006921897.1:3176841-3178712 GCF_000298275.1 Orycteropus afer afer | reverse complement strand
TTTACAGAGCAAATTCACTTTCCATACAGCAGTTCACATATATTTTGTCTCATGACATTGACCACAGTTTACCACAATGCAACAGTTCCCCTCCCCCTTCATCCCCATAGTTACCTCTTCCCAGTGTCCATCCCTCCATACTCTCCTGTCCCCTGAGCTGTCTCCCTGTGCATACACAGCCCTTCTTTCTTTAGTGGTAGAATTCTTGCTTTCCATGTAGGAAACCAGAATTCCATTCCAAGTCAACAAATCTCATGCACAGCTACTACCCATCTGTCAGTGGAGGCTTGTGTGTTGCTATGTTGCTAAGCAGGTTTCATCAGAGCTTTCAGACTAAGACGGACTAGGAAGAAAGGTCTGGTAATTTACTTTGAAAAAAATCAGCCAATGAAAACCCTGTGGCTTCCAATGGTCTGATGTGCAATCGATTATGGGAATGGCACAGGATGGGCAACATTTCATTCCCTTGTGTGTAGGCTGTCCTGAGTTGGGGCCAACCCCAGCTGCTAACCACCACCACCACCACGACAGAAACACTATGGTAGAAATAGCATTGGTCTGTAGTTGGGCATGTCACTGATCTGCTGTTGACCTTGGGTAGTCGCTTCTCCTCTCTGAGTCTCCATTTCCTCATCTGGACAATGAGAATAAAAATCCTTCTCCCTCCCAATAGGATTATGATGAGAATCAAATTGAGATCATATATAAGAGACCTGGCATGTGACAGGCACTTCAACAACTAGAAGCCCATCCTCTTCATTTCTCGCCTTGCTCTTAGGACTCCCTGAGAGAAGACTTCTCAGAATTTACAGCCCTGTTTCAGCCTGAGCTTCCTTTCTGCTTCCTTATTTCCTTCATGGAACCCAGGAAGTTCTAGCATTCCTACTGACCTTCCCTCAGGTACTTAGTGCTTTATTCTGATCTACATTTAATTGCCAATTAGGAGGTAAGGCATCCATGCAGTATTTGTAAAATCCAGTCAAAATGAGCACATTCTGTCATCAAGGAGATTCTGTATCATTTGACTGATGTAAAGCCTCAGATAATGAGAAAGTTTCATGTTCCATCTGAAAACTAATCTCTAGTAATTAGCATCTTCTTGTCATCAGTGTGTTCCTGCAGGTTGACTGAATGGCCAGGGCCTGGCATTGGCAGCTCTCCAAAGCTGAGTCTGTTGGTAGTTTTGTCTCTCAGGCTGGAAAGAGGGGCTTAGGACAGAGGGAGAACTCTCAACACTTTTCAAAATATACGATCAAAATGGCTGAACACTTGGTACCCACTGTCCAGAAAGCCCATTTTCCTCTGACAGGAACAGACATTTTCCTGTCACCTTCTCTCTCCCATTCCATCTTCTTTGGTTATTTACCAAACTGACATATGTACTGCTCATTCACTGTTGACTTGGGGAAATCTCTGCCTTTTTGTCTCAGTCCTCTCCGTAAATCAAGTAATCTGGGACAGCGCCAGGATAAACTCTGGAATCTACTAAATTGGGATTCTTTGTCTCCACCTCCACCAAGAAACCCTCTAGTTAATGATAGCAAGAATGGGCTTTATTGGCAGGTTATTGGGGAGCTTATAGATGCAACAGGAGGCTGGATAACTAGGCTAGAAAAGAGACTGGAACCAGGGAAGAAATTATTTGGCCTAGGGGTGTTACTGCTTGAATAGATGCAGCTCATGCATATATATTGTGTCCTTGAGTCACTCTGTTTAAGCCTGTAAATCTTTTGTTTTCTGCATAATCTGTTTGCTAGTTTGTTTTTTTTTATTTTATTTTATTTTTTATTGTGATTTGGGTGAAAATTTACAGACCATATTCACTTTCCATACAACAGTTCACTTACACTTTATCTCATGACATTGACTAC
>NW_006921897.1:3165061-3176151 GCF_000298275.1 Orycteropus afer afer | reverse complement strand
GTCCCTTGTCAGCTCTACTATACACCTGGGAATTCTTACAGATCATACAAATACACTTATAGGGCCATTTTTTAATCTGTCTTATCTATCAATCTATTCATTTACTGTTTGCTTAGCTTGGTCTTTGTAATTCATGTTACATGCTTTTCTCATTTGAAGCTGTTGTCCCTTCTGTCCTGCACCAGCAGCCACCACTCTTCTATCTTGTGTCTTCTCCCAGAAATGTGTTGTTATTTCTGATCCAGTAACAGCCTTTCTAGTGGTTCCCTCGGAATTGGACATTTATACCGATTTAATGTTTTCCTATCATATTCATATGCCCAATCGACCATAAAGAACCAGAAGCCCTCTCCCTGCTACTGAGTCTCCATTTGGAGTGATGAAAAACTTTTGGAAATACGTAGCATTCATGACTGCACAACATGGCGAATGTAATTAATGTCAATGATGTATAGACTTTTTGTTGTTGTTATTAGCTGATGTCGAGTGAGACATCAGCTCATAGTGACTGCATGTACAATGGAATAAAATGCTGCTTGGTCAAATGGCTAAAATGGCAAAAAAAAAAATATTTTACTAATTTAAAAAAGAAGAAGAAGAAGAAGCCCCTTGCCCACTTCAATCTTAACAGATGACCTTATCTTTTTGTTCCCTGAGATAATAAAGGCTTTCAGACTTAATACTTTCACTTTCCTGCCCTTTCTCATAAATTTGTATCCACCCCTTTATTCACCTCTTTTTTCATAAGAAGAACAAATAACTCTTCTTCATCTATTTTCATGTCCCTGTTCTTTTGGTTATGAGAAAATTGGTATTAGACTCTTTTCTTTAGCATATCTTCTCAGAAAACAGACACAAAATATGTTGTGGAAAAGAATGGCACACTTACTAAATGACATAAACTTCTTAGTAGACCAACTCAAGCACTTCTGAGGGAACCTGCTCTGCTCTGAGCTATTTGTTCATGTTTCCTGCTTGTGATTTCAAGACTTCCCATCTGCTAGGGTGAAAGACAGGAGAAGAAAGAATAAGGAGGCATTTGTGATTTATCAGGGATGAAACAAAGAAAGAAGTTGGTTGTATCCATGAATGATGTGTCCATATACAGCTGGTAGAGTCAAGCACAGAGCTCACTGCCATATTTTGAGGTTATTATTAAAAATATATTGAAAAAATCAAGGATCTGTTTTCTATCCCAGTTTTGATCTTTTATCTTAGATATGCAATTTCCTCACATGGTTGACTTTACATACTTCATCTCCACTTCTATTTCACACTCAATATTTGCAGATTATTTGAAGTAATCTTGAGAATAGGAGAAATCAAGATATGCAGATACATGCCAGGGGAAAAGGGTGTTTCAGGAAAGAGTGGGGTGCTCAACAGCATTGAACTACTCAGAGGTTGAGGAGGACAGAACTGAAAAATATTGAGTCAAATCTGGTGAGACTGAGATCATCAGGGAGCTCAATGAGAATTGTTTCTAGAAGTTGCTTAGATCAGAAGTCCATAATATAAGCAACTGAGGAGTAACCGAAATGTGGAGAGACTGAAGAGAAGTATCTAGGTGTAAGATGAAGGAAATGATGGGAAGGAGTTGGGATCAAGGTCAGGGTTACCCCTAAACCAGGCAGGACTGCAGGATGTTTGTGGGCAGAGGATAAAAAGCTGATAAAGAGACACTGGACAATGAAAAAAGAAGACTAAAGAAGTATTGATGCTTTTGAGATGTGGTACTGGCAAAGAATACTGAAAGTACCATGGACTGCTAAAAGATCTAACAGATCCATCCTGGAGGAAGTGCAGCCAGAATGCTCCTTAGAAGCAAGAATGGCCAGACTTCATCTCACCTACTTTGGCCACGTTGTCAGAAAGCACCATTCCCTGGAGGAGGATGTCATGCTTGGTAAGGTGGATGGGTCCTCAACCAGATGGACTGACACAGTGACTGCTGCTATGGGGTCAAGTACAGCAGGGATTATGGAGCTGGCGTGGGACCAGGCAGTGTTTTGTTCTGCTGTGCATAGGGTCGCTATGAGTTGGAGGTGACTCGACAGCATATAACAATAACAACAACAGGGCATGTGTGGAATAATTAGAAGGCTGAGCAAGAGAAAATCAGTCTATTGTTTTCCTTAAATGTGGCTGTCCCCATCATTTTTGTCTTTAGTCTTCTCTTTTGTACTTACACACTCCCTCTCAAGCATCTCGATCACTCTCATAGTTTGATCCCCATCTCTCTCTTAACAAACTCCACATCTCGAGCTTCAGCTAATACCTTGCTTGCAAGCATCACCTCAACACTTTGGATTGCCTGCTGGCACTAATGGTTGTATGGAAGGTAGAGTGCAAGAGGATGAGACTAGAGGCAGAAGTACCAATGAGCCATGTGAGAAGTATGGATGTCTTGCCAGCCCTCAAACTCAGTGAGTCTCAAAGCGCAGTCCCCTATGTCCCCACGCCGTTCCCTTGACTTATCCCTTCATTTCTGCAAAACATTCTTTCTCCAAGTAGCACTGAGAAAAATCCTAGTATTGTCTTTGTCTCACCCTTTTTTCTCATTTCCTGTATCATCAGACCCTATTACATCTCCCTTCACAGTGACTCTTGAAAATATCCTATTCTGTTATCTTCAACCTCACTGCCCATGTCCTAGAACAGCTTCTCACATGGCTCATTGGTACTTCTGCCTCTAGTCTCATCCTCTTGCACTCTACCTTCCATACAACCATTAGTGCCATTTTTACCACTTTCATCATGTCACTGAGCTATTTCAAACAACTAGGTAAACACCTAGTTCTCAATACCTTTAAAAAAATACCAAAGTCACTGCCGTCGAGTTGGATCCGACTCATAGCTACCCGTCCTTGGGTTTCTGAGGCAGTATCTCTATGGAAGTAGATTGCCCAGCCTTCCTTCCGAGGAGTGGCTGGTGCGTTCGAACCGCCAGCCATCTGGTTAGCAGTCAAATGACTTAGTACAAATAAAAGTCATTTACTTATCCTGGCAGTCAAGATCCTCCACAATCTTGTCCCTGAGTTCCTCTCAAAGTATGTATTACGTTCATCTCCAAAGGGATCCTTTCATTCCAGCCAAATGGTTAGCTGGCTTTCCTTCTACTCATGGCTGTTTATCTGGCCTGAAATGCAGTACTTTCACTCATGCCATTTACTGACATTCTTTCCGTTCATTAAAGGCCTAACGCAACTCCAATTAGCTCCATCCATCCTCTGGCCCAGGAATAATGCTCAGGACTGGAGATATATACTGAATTTGTTAAATCTTTTCCATTCATCTCCACAAAATACGATGTTTCTCATCTTACAGAATCACACGATGCCAACACTGAAAATTCCCTCAAATATTATCTGGCAAACCCTCTTCACTGTTCAGGAAAGTGAGACCCAGTGAGAAGTGTCCCACAAAGTAAGCTGGTGAATCAGCGGTGGTTCTAGAATCCAGATCTTCAGAATCCTAAGCCAAGGTGTGGATCATTGCCTCAGATTATTGCCTTATTTATTCTATGGTTCCTAGATTTTGCTGCCTTGGAATTTAGATATGTGGTTGGTTCCCACATCCCTGATAATTTACTGAGTTCCAGGAAGGCAGTTGACATGTTATCCCTCTGAATTTCCCACAGCACATAGCCTATTGCTTTGGACAGAACAGGCACTAAGCAAATATGTATTGATTGAACAAGAAATGATACATCAAAACCTGACATAAACCATCAATTTCCATTATCTCATTACCATATTTTATCAATTAAAATTAATAATTGCCTTGGGTGCTTCAGCAGTTACAATGACAAAGCAAGATGTTCCAATATAGGGATATCAAACCCAGGCCCTAGTAAGCATTTCATACAAACTTCAAATGACAGATATGAACATGCCCTTGAAGGTCATCTCACTTATTTTATTAATGGGGAAATTGAGATTCACAGAGAATTAAGAGCTGTTCAAATATACACAGAAAATGAATGACATCGCCAGGACTAGAAACAAAGTCTCCAAATTACTGAGCCAAAATTTTCCATAACCCAAGGGAGCAAGTTACATACTACCACAGTTAAACAGCAAAGCACATGGAGTTTGTAGTCTGTCTGACCTGGATTTGAATCCCAGCTCTGCCACTTGAATGAGTTAATTAACCCCAGTGAACCTCAATTTCCTTCAACTGCAGTAATAAGCCTGCTTGGGGAGTTTTGAAGCCAACCAAAGAGACAGCACTCCGTACGGGCTATGTTGCTGCTTGTATCAGGCCTCCAGTCTGTGTCTCCTGCATTGGGACTGAGATGATCGAGCCACCAGCTTAGTTTAGGCCCAAGGCCAGATTGGCTCCTGAGGACACAAAAAGGAAGCCATAGCCCAGCACACCCAATGATGCCCGAGATTTTGCCCATAGACCCTGAGACCAAGCTGTGTGCCAGAGAGACAAACATGAAGAACATCTGGAAAACAACTGATTGCATACTGTGAGACTCCAGGGAGCAGGCACTGAAGTAATAGGATGGCACCCTCAAGAGCTGTTACTCCTCCCTGGTAGGCCTGTTATGGAACTGTCAACAATGGCAACTGAAAGTCACTGAGTGGAAGACGACATATTGTCCCTATGGCACTCAGTTGGAGCTGATTAGTGCTAGGATATCCAGAGGGACTCTCAGATCCCACCAAGGATTACCAACCAAAGTGAGAGTCAGGAAAGGTTAAAAAGAGTCTTCCAAGGATAATTAGTACCAGCCTCCTAAATAGCTCTGGCTACAGAGACAGATCTTTTAGGGGAATGCTATGACCCCCAGGTAGAACTCAGACAGAGCAGGGCTGGGTACAATGCCACCAGGGACATTTAAATTAAGTCAAGTTTAATGGGAAGGAAGAGGAAGTAGCCCATGGCATGGAACTCAGAATAATAAATATCAAGTCAAGGTCATGAGCTCAAATATCCAAATAAGTGGGTAAAAAGGAGTAGTCATTTTTTGAGCACCTACTATGTATAACAAATTATCACAAATCTTGCAGCTTAAAAACAATGCTCATTTATTATCTCACAGCTTCTGTGGGTCAGGAGTCTGAGCATAACTTAGCTCGGTCCTCTGCTGAAGGTCTCAGGGTGCAATCAGAGTATTGGTGGGTCTCATTCTGAGGCTTGGGGGTCCTCTTCTAAGCTTTTGTGGTTGTTGGCAAAATTCACTTCCTGGCAGCTTAAAACTCATGGCAGCTTGTTTCTTCCAGGCCATCAGGAGAGGAGCTTCTTGTGTCTCACATCTGTACAAACTCTTTTCAAAGGCTCATTGGATTAAGTAAAGCCCACCTAGAGTAATATTCCTCTTGATTAAATCCAAGGAGGCCTGATGGCACAACCGTTAAGGGCTCAGCTGTTAACTGAAAGGTCAGCAGTTTGGAACCACCAGCCACCGTGCAAGAGGAAGACGTGGGAGTTGGCTTCCATAAAGATTTACAGCCTTGGAAACCCTACTCCAAGTTCTGCTCTGAACTATAGGGGCAGTTCAATTCTCTCCTATAGGATCACTATGCATCAGAATCAACTTGATGACAAGGGGTTTGGTTGACTAACTCCAAGTCAAACTGAATAAGAACCTTAATTACATCTACAAAGTCCCTTCACCTTTACCGTATTAAATAATCTTATCACAGGTGTGGCATCTATCATAGTTACAGATTCCGCACGCACTCAATGAAAGTGCATTGTATACGCCCAAAACCCAAACCAAACCCATTGCCATCAAGTCAATTCCGATTCTCAGCAACTCTGCAGGACAGAGTACAGATGCCCCATAGAGTTTTTGCAACTGTAAATCTTCATGGAAACAGACTGCCACATCTTTCTCTCACAGAGTGGCTGGTAGATTCGAACCACTGCTGCTATATCACCATGCTAATCCACTTACCATAGTAGTCAATAATGCACTATCATCCTACAACATTTATAAATACAGCTTTAGTTAGAAACTAGCTCTACCTAACGAGCTCTGTTGGCATAGTGCCTATGGCATTTGACTGCTAACCAGAAGGTTGGTGGTTCAAACCCACAAGACACTCTGTGGAAGGAAGACTGGGCAATCTACTTTCATAAAGATTTACTGTCTTGGAAATGCAAAGGGGATTGCTCTGAGTCAGAATTGACTGGATGTCAGGGAGTTTGGTTTAGTTTTGGAAGTCTACCTAGGTTTGTTTAGATCAGGCCAATACTGAAATGACTTTGCATTCTCTAACTCCACACCAGCTGCTGGTTTGGATACAGATGAGGAGGACCAGAGGAAAGTAGGAGAAAAGCAACCCTGGAGGGTACTGGGTCAATCCCAAGGTCAGGGAAATGACCCTGGATGGTCCACCACCGTCCTTGAGATATGATGGAAAAGAATCTTGAGGCAAGAGATAGAAAGAAAGTAGCCAGAGACAAAATGAGTACACTTGGCCCAGCCATAGGCCAGGCTTTGCCAAGTGCTTGCCTGGAGACTGCTTTCAGGCAAGAGCAGAAGAAGGACAGCCCTTAACCAATCTGCTCTGTTTCCTTGACTACAAAGGGAACGCTGGAGGTGCTCAATTCCCCAAACCTACCCACACACCTCCTACAGGCAGACCCAGCCAAGACCAGCATGGGCTCCTCCAGGGATGGTTCCAACTAGTGCCCTTTGCAGTGACAAACTGCATCTGACACTTGAAGGCTTTTATCAAGCTGAAGACAGAAAGGTGATTTTTTGGCTCAAATGTAGAATATATTAGAAAAGAACCCCACCATCACCTATCAACAAGAGCACAGAGCAGCTTGAGCAAACACCATAACGGCCCTTCCATTTGAGCACTCTTTCACTATACAAGAAGATGCGTTAGTTCTCTATAAATGTGTACCAGCAGCAATAAACTTTGAGTTGTACAAAATTCATTTATAAATCACATTTTCCTTAAAAGCTTATATTCCCATCACTTTTCTTTTCTTATATTTTATATTAACAATTTTTTCATTTATCTCTAGGGTGGTTTTGAACAAATCATCTTGCGATGCTTGGCCTGTATATGCCAGCGTCTCTAGCTCACAGTCAGCCTGTTCTGGAGCCACTCGAACCACTTTACAAATCCAGGCACTTGGAAGCCTACAGGGAACTCCTGAGCTCCCCTTCATATATATTTACCAGCTGAAAACAGACAACCACCATATAATGAATTGTTCAAATGTAAAAATGTATGTGCACAGACCTGTGCAAGGAAAAAAACACATATATCTCATAAATTGTGGGAGGTGAAGGGTAAACTTTGGGAAAAGCATTGCTTCCATTTGTCAAGGATGCCGAAAGACTGCAGATGCTGATTCGGATTTGGCTTTACAAGGACCTTTAGAAGTTCACATTCTCCAGGGTATGACATGGAGCCCTAGCAATGAGAAAGAGACACTATCTCTGCCAAATGGGGCTGCTGGCTTCTCAGAGGAAACTTGTTGCTATTGTCAGGTGCCGTTGAGTTGGCTCCGACTCACAGCAACCCTGTGTACAACAGAACGAAACACTGTCTGGCCCTGTGCCAGCCTCACAATCCCTCCTATACCTGAGCCCATCATTGCAGCCACTAAGAGCAAACTGAATTCCCCAGGGGTGCAAGATGGGAGAGGCCAATACAAGGAATGAGACTGGCCAGCTGAGAGACACTCAAACTTCATTGTTCCGGCAGAAGGAAAACTGCCTGGGGAGGTAATCGGACTCACCTCCATTCCAAAGGGTAGATATTCAGAAACCAGATAGTCATTTTGAACTTGGAGCAAAGTTGGCATCCTTGTGGGAGGTGCCTATGTGGTAGGGCAGACAGAAGACAGAGACCCAGGGTGGGAGATCAAGGTCATATGTCAGCCTTGCCTGAGGGCTGGGTTCTAGAACAGGAGACAGCTGTTATGTGGTTCAAAGCACAGTCTTTGGAATCCTACAGACCTAGGTCCAAATCCTGGCCCATAGATTTAGACTGTGGACTTGGGGAAGGTACTTCAACTTTGATCCTTACTTACATCATGTTTAGAACAGACATTATTATAAGAGTTACCTTCTAGGGTTGTGGTGAGGATTGACTTAGTTGATGTAAAGTGCTCAGAACAGTGCACAGCCCAGAGTGAGGGCACTCTGCTTGCACAGCCAATATTAAAATTAGACGTTAGGCAAAGGATATGAAAGGATGGATCCAGAGCTAGAGGAACTGGCTAACCAGATATCAGGCCGACCAAGGTTTGACCACAGAGTTTTAGTTTAATCTGGGCTGGAGGGCAAAGTCACTGCAAAAAAAGCAGCTCATTTTCTAGAACTTTCTCAATGCGTTTTAGCAGGATTTTATGCTGAGACTTCTGAGACGTTTGGCCAGGACCCCCAAAATCCCCCTTATCGGTTGGCAATGATTTTCTGGGCCTGCAAGGAAGGATCATTTGAGTCCAGGAAGGCCAAAGAAGCAGACTGCTAGACAATCTCACTATCTTTGCAGCAGCAGCAAAGATGCTGACAGAGACACTCAGACCTGCTCACTCTCTCATCTTCAAACCACCCAAATGCAAACCAGCACTAACTCTTGCCTGGATTATTGCAATATTTTCCTAACCGGGTACTGCTTGCATCCTTCCTACCCATGACTAAAGTTTGCTGTCAAAATATGGACATAATGATCCTGGTAAGCAATAATTCTCAGCCCATAATGCACATTAGATTCGTCACTCATCTGCCCGACTGTGGTGGCTGGTGTGTTGCTCTGATTCAGGAAGCTATGCCACTGACATTTCCAATACCAGCAGGGTCACCCATGGTGGGTGGGTTTCAGTGGTGCTTCCAGACTAAGATGGACTAGGAACAGAGGTCTGGTGATCTGCTTCCAAAAATCAGCAATGAAAACCCTGTGGTCATAACAAAATATTCTGGAAGATGAGCCTTCTAGGTTGGAAGGCAACACTGGACTCAAGTACGCTGGCAACCATGAGGACGGCTCAGGACCAGGCAACACTGAAATGTTCTGTTGCACATAGGGTCACCATGACTCAGAACCCATTGTACAGCAACTACCAATGCACATTAGAATCACCTGAGGAACTTAAAAAAAAAAAATACCCTACACCAAACTGTTCAATCAGAACCTCTGCGGTAACATTATTCCTCTGCTTGAACGCGTTGGTGTCTTCCTCTCACATTCAGACTAAAGGACAAGCTTCTTACAGGATCTATATGATTAGGTGGCTGCCTATTTTTCTGGCTTCATCTCCTACCATTTGCTCACTGTTCTCCAGCCACATTGTGCTCTTTTATTTGTTAAATGGGCCAGGGCTTCTATACTTCAGATACTTTGCACTTTCTGTTCCCTCTGCCTGGAGCTCTCTCCTCCGGACCTGTGCGTGGTTCACTCTCTCACTTTCTTCGGTCGCTACTTAAATGCCATCACACCAGAGAAACCTTTTCTGCCTATTCTATCTGGAATAATACCTCAGTCACACTCTGTCCGTCTCTCTGACCAGCTTTATTTATTTATTTATTGTCACAGCACTGTCGCTATTTTATCAATTTCCTTCTATTTCTCCCACTGGAATGTAAGATCTATGAGGGCAGGGAGATTTATCTGTCTTTTTCACAGTTATACCTCTAGCCTAGAACTATGTCTGGCACAAAATAGGTGCTCAATAAACATTTGCTGTTGGCTGATTAAAATGAAAGTGAATCTAGTTCCATTTTGCTAGGTGCTGAATTTGTGGGGAGAGCCAGAGGGAGTTCCCAGCCTATGACAATGTATATTCAGCAGATGTAGGGGTAAAATTGGTGTTCAAAGTCTAGGCTTAGGATATGTTAATTAATTGATAGTCTATTAATAATCATGACTTCCAGATGTTTTTTGGCTCAATGGTCATAGGATGGATTTGCATCCTAAAGCCTGTTGGTAGGACATAACCTGGTAAGTATTGCAAAGCCTTATCTAGATTCTTGGAATGGAAAGATTTCTGAGCTCAGCTGTGAAAACATAGCAGATGGCTATGCAAATGTGGTATCTGATAGTAATACCATATTTGCATAAGTACTGTATTTTCAAAGCAATTTATTGCCTTATAAAAAGCTGGGCTAGAAATGGCACATTAAATGTTTCCCATTAGCCCTTGAATGTGACTTCAGCTCAGGTAATAAGCAGGGTGGCTCTACATTGCTAAGGTTTGCCAGGTAAAACCTTGTGAAGCCACCAGGCGGACTGAAGTAGCATAAATATTCTAGGGACTGGGTATGTCCCACTTGTCATCACTAGGTAGTAACAGAATTGGCCCTCATAACTGTCATTTTGCCTTATTTCCACTCTGCCCAGCCCAGCCCATCTGGACAATTTACAACACAGGAAAAGACCTATCTTGAGCAGTGCCTTTTCTACAACTATGCTTCTCAAATCTTCCCTGTCTAGACAGAAAACTCTCTTACTGTCCTCTTGGCCTGCATGAATTATAGCCACCCTCCAGGAAGTCCTAGAATCCAGCACTACTGGCCCTGTGATCGCTTCTTCTCTAATGACCCCAGATAAAACTGATAGCCCTTCTGATCTCCATTAGTGACCCTTACCCATGACATCAACCAAGCCCTTCAGTAGCTGTAATCTCTGGACATCATATTTGCTAGGAGCATTGGCTTCTGTCAAGACATACCTGGGCTTGAATCTTGGCTCTGCCATTTCTTTGTTGCATGCCCTTACACAACTGACTTCACCTCGCAGAATCACAGTAATCTTATCTGTGAAATGTGATTAATGTTACCTACCTCACAGAACTATTGGGGACATTGAATAATATTACACATGTAAAGTACTTAGAGAAGTAAGTGCTAAGTGATTGCCAGAGCCCACACAGGGCTGAGAGACATTTGAGAACTGGCCAGTCAGAGTCGAGACACCTCACTGATCACCAGGGCATTCAGTAGAATTCCAAAGGGATAACATTTGAAAGTGAACCTAAAATAATCCTAGAATTAAGACTACTCTAAATCTACCATGGGAGCTCTGGTAGCATAGTGGCTAAGTCACTTGCCTGCTAACCAGAAGGCTGATGGTTCAAACCCACCAGCCACTCCTCGGAAGGAAGGTTGG
>NW_006921897.1:3162030-3163981 GCF_000298275.1 Orycteropus afer afer | reverse complement strand
TATCCTTTCACCATACTTATTCAATCTGTATGCTGAGCAAATAATTCGAGAAGCTGGACCATAAGAAGAAGAATGTGGCATCAGGATCAGAGGAAGACTGATTAACAACCTATTTATGCAGATGACACAACTTTGCTTGTTGAAAGTGAGGATGACTTGAAGCATTTACTGATGAAGATTGAAGACACCAATCTGCAGTATGGATTACATGTCAATATAAAGAAAACAAAAATACTCACAACTGGACCAATAAGCAGCATCACAAGAAATGGAAAAAAGACCAAAGTTGTCAAAGACTTCCTATTACTTGGCTCTACAATCAACACCAATGGAAGCAGCAGTCAAAATATCAGACAAATCTGCCACAGAAGACCTCTTTCAAGTGCTGAGGAGCAAAGATGTCCCTTTGAAGACTAAGGTGTGCCTAACCCAAGCCATGGTATTTTCAGTCGCCTCATATCCATGTGATAGCTGGACAATGAATAAGGAAGACTGAAGAAAAGTCGATGCTTTTGACTTATGGTGCTGGTGAAGAATGCTGAAAGTACCATGGACTGCTAAAAGAACTAACATATCTGTTCTGGAAGAAGTGCAGCCAGAATGCTCCTTGGAAGCGAGAATGTCCAAACTTTGTCTCACCTACTTTGGTCATGTTGTCAGAAGGGCCCATTCCCTGGAGAAGGATATCATGCTTGGTAAAGTGGAGGGTCAATGAAAAAGGGGAAGGCCCTCAACAAAATGGACTGACACAGTGGCTGCAATGATGGGCTCAGGTGTAGCAGGGATCTTGGGGCTGACACAGGACCAGGCAGTGTTTTATTCTGCTGTACACAGGGTCGTTATGAGTTGGAGATGACTCGACGGCACCTAACAACAACATAAACCCTCAGATATGGATGCTCAACCTACTATAAGCAGAAAAACAAACAGGCAAAGATACACACAAAGTAACCTACACCAAGGCATGTCATAATCAAACTTCTAGAAACCAGTGAAAATGTTAGAAGCAGTTAGTTTTTTTAAAAGAAGGAAACATTACATACAGAGGAGGAAAGAGAAAAATAAACACGGATTTTGGTAACAAAAACAATGCTGAAAGGGGAAAAAAATCCTGTTAACCTAGACAGTTTTTTTCCTGACAAACATAAGCTAATTCATCACCAGAATGCCTGCACTACAAGAAACATTCTTCAGGCTGAAGAAAAATGATATCTGTGGAAACTCTGATTTAAACAAAAGAATGAAAAGTGCTGGAAACTGTAAATGTGTGCAAATAAAAATGATTTTTTTCTCATTTTTTTAAATAAATGAAATTCTAAAGGATTAAAACATACCATGGAAACACGAATCATAAGAAAGGTGAAGTAGCTATATTAATATCAAAGTATATGTAATGTAAGGCATATTGCCAGTGATAAAGAGGGACAGTAAATAATGATAGAAGGACCAATTCATCAGGAAAATGTAACAATCCTAAAAGTTATTCAACTAATTATATCACAAACTCCAAAGGACTGAAACAAGGAGGAGTCAAGAGGACAATCTTAGTTGGAGATTTCAACATTGCTCTTTCATTAGTTGGTTAAACAAATAGGAAGAAATCAATAAGGATACAGAAAAGCTGAACACCATCAAACAACTTGACCTTGCTTTCATTTATATAGAACACTTTGCCCATTAGTAACAGTATATACATTCCTTTCAAGTACACATGGAAAATTCATTTACAAATCATATTCTGAGCCATGAAATAAGTCTCAATAACTTTAAAAGTAACTAAGCAACACAGACTATGTTTTCTGTACACAACAAAAGCAATTTTTTAAAAAAACATATTTGAAAAACTCTCAAATCTTTGGATACCAACATACTTCTAGACAACCATGAGTCCAAGAAGAAATCACAAGAGAAATTAGAAAATGTTTGAGCTGAATTAAAATAAAAATATAGA
>NW_006921897.1:3159854-3161880 GCF_000298275.1 Orycteropus afer afer | reverse complement strand
GTAAAGACAAGGTAGGGAGGCACTGAGCTAGATAAACAGACAACGAATGGAGAAAATTAATGAAACCTAAAGTTGGTTCTGTGACAAGATTAGTGATTACAAAAATAGCGTTGAGAATGGCATCATCTGGTCTGACCTCCTCTAACTTCACAAGAGGGGAGAAGGATCAGCCCAAGGCTGATTCCTGAGAGATAGAGGTCAGACATACCTCCACTTTCCAACCTTTTTACCAATTCTGACACTACCTATCCTTCCCACGCCACTCTCTACGTCTCTTCTGGGTTCAATAATTTGTGGAAATGGCCACACAGAACCTACAGACAACATGCACAATTATAGGGTTTATTAGGGAATTAACAGGTTATAATTCACATTCAGGAATGCTCAGGATACAATTCTTTGATCAGGACAGCCTCCCTTTGGCCATGACCTTAGACATGCCTCCCTTTGGCCCTCGGTCTCTTGGCCTGGCCTCTGCCCTGCTTGGGAAAGTGTTACAAAGCTCTTTTACTTCTGCCAGTTGGTGCCCAGGAAAGCACCCCACTCTGCTAACAAGCCTCATCCCAAAGGCACTCAGCTTTCTGGCTCTGTGGTGCCCACAGAGCTCACCGCTCTGTCTCATGCCAGTCTCTGCTGCTGGGGTCTGCTGCCACCATTTCTCTGCTGCTGGTGCTTCTCACCATGTCTCACCATTTCAGGGTTAAAGCTCTCTGTCTGTCTCTCCTGGGCTGAGGAGATTCCTACTGTGGGATCCTGAGTCCAAAGGACATGCACCACTCCTGGCTTTTCTTTCTGGATGATCGTGAGCGCCCCCTTTCTGCCTTTGGAACAGCTCATTTGAAGCCTACTGGGATGACAAAACTGACCAATACCCATGTTAGGATTCCATACACCTTATTTGTATGGTTCCACCCCCACAGAATGCCATGTTCCTCATTTACATTATTAACAAGCTATCCAATCCTCTTGGTGGGCCACAGCACCTCACATTTGCATCATCACAGCCAGACATCTGGTAGGGGTCACAAGGACCATGACCAGAAAAAGCCATATAAAATAATTCACTGTACTGCAAGGATCATGAAGAAAAGGACAGACCATAAATTATCAATATGAGGAAATTCCCCTAGAAAGCCTACAACCACAAAAATGAAAATAAGAGTATATTATCAGCAAATATATACCACTACCTTTGACAATTTAGATGAAATGGACTAACTCCTGAAAAGATACAAATGACCAAATTTGACCCAAGAAGAAATAGAAAATATGAATATCTCTAAACCCATTAAAGGGACCAAATGTATAATTCAAACCTCCCAACAACAAAAAAACCACAGCCCAGTTGGCTTCAATGATGAATTATATCAAACATTTAAAGAAGAAATTATACCAATCTTACACAAATTCTTTCAGAAAACGGAGGAAGGAATACTTCCCAACTCATTTTACGAGCCCTGGTGGCCCAATGGAGGAATGCTTGGCTGCTATCTGAAATGCTGGCAGTTCAAACCCACCTAGTGGCTCTGGAGGAGAAAGATGTGGCACTCTGCTCCAGGAAGAGTACAGCCTAGAAAGCCCGATGGGATAGTTCTACTCTGACATGTGGTTGCTGAGTCAGAATTGACTCGAGGGCACCTGCAAAAATGGTGAGGAGGCCACATGTTCTGACCTCCTCTAATCCCACAAGAGGAAGACAGGATTACCAGCCAGCAGTAACCCAAGGCCTATTACTGCAAGGCCAGACATGCTGCCTCCCTCCAGCGCTTTCACCAACCGTTCCTCCCAAAGCACCCACCACCTCTCTCCTGGGTTCGATAATTCCTGCAGTGGCCACACAGAACTCACGGATTATGGGGTTTATTAGGGAAGCACCAGGCTACAACTCAAGTTCAGGAAGAATGCTCAGTTTCTCCCTCCAGCCCACCATCCCTCAGCCAACAGTCTCTCACAGTCTCTTTCTCAGCAGTGCTGGTCCCTCGGTGTCTCACTCAGCAATGCGTGTCTCTTGCATCTCTTTCCCAGC
>NW_006921897.1:3158276-3159685 GCF_000298275.1 Orycteropus afer afer | reverse complement strand
GAGAGAGAGTGGGACCCTCCCAGATCATTGTATTGTGCCATGCCCAACAGAAATAACCCAGGTAGATAACATTTACAATCAGGAGCTCCTCAGTTGCTCATTCCACCACTGAGTTTACAATGACTTATGGGTAGAAAAGCCACACTAAATAATTTACTACACTGCAGCACATAACAACATTAGTCTGATACCTAAACCAGACAAAAACATTGTAAGAAAAGAAAACTACAGACCAGTATCTTCCCTAATCGATGGTACCATCCCTGCCTTAAGGAGCTTCAATATGTGGCTGGTGGTTAACCATGTGCCAAAGTGATCTTATCACAAGGCTAAGTGTGATTAGCATTATAGAAAGCTTCCTGCATGGGATACACATAGGAGGAAGCCAGGAGAGCTTTCAAGCTGAGGCCTTTGGAATCGGACAACTGTCAATGTCCACATCTGAGATTCTGTGTGATATGCTAACCTTCTCCAAAACAGAGAATGTCTTATTCATTTCTATCTATCCAGTGTTCATCTTAAGGCTGGCACAAAGTTGGTGCTCTCATAAATTAATACTTTAGGACAGAGATCAGCAAACTTGTTCTGTAAAGGTCTCCGTTGCAATTACTCCAGTCTACCACTGCAAAGCAGAAGCAGCCACAGACAACACATAAATGACTGAACAAAGGTATGTGCCAATAAAACTTTACTTACAAAAATAGCTGGAGGGCCAGATTTTGCCCACAGGCCATAGTTTGCCAACCACTGTTTTAGGCGATGTTTCAGAATTTGCCTAAGACTGATCCTGTGTGGTGAAGCCAACAGCACATGTCAGAATAATATCTCCCAATTACTGATGTTACAGTTGTTCATCCTACTACTATATTATAATAGGAAAATATTGGAAACAGCCCACATTCAAAGAATAAAATAATAATAGACTAAATTATGTTGTAGGCATACAAAGAAATGCTGTGCAGCCATTTAAAATGATAACATTTACAGTATTGACATGAAAAGCTACTCACTCCACAATAGGTGGAAAAGTAAGAACACCAAAGTCTTGCCTGGATTATTGCTATAGGCTTCTAATGGGTTGCCTTATTCCAACTCATCACACATCACCCAGCAGTTAGGATTTTTTTTAATGTAAATAAAAATGTTTCACGCTCCTTTTTCAAACTCTTCAGTGGTTTTCCATCAGACTTAAAATTCAAACTCATTTATCTTTGCTTACAAAGTTGTATGTGATCTGGTATGTGATATGCTACATTTAAATACAGTCATCTGCACAGAAAATGTATGTAGGGTTTCTTAAGAAAGTAAACAGTAACTGTAAGAGAGCAGGAGTGGCAATACTAATTTCTGATCAAATTGACTTTAAGACAAAAACCACCATACGAGACAAAGAAGGACATTATATAATG
>NW_006921897.1:3144857-3152381 GCF_000298275.1 Orycteropus afer afer | reverse complement strand
TATAAATCTAGGAAAATTAGTCTCAAAAATAAAATGGAATGCATAAAGTTTGATATCCTAGACATTAGTGAGCTGAAACGGACAGGTACTGGCCATTTTTGAATCAAACAATCATATGGTCTACTATGCTGGAAATGACAAAGAGGAATGGTGTCACAGTCATCACCAAAAAGAACATTTCAAGATCTATCCTGAAGTACAATGTTGTCAGTAATAGGATAAAATCCATAAGCCTACAAGGAAGACCAGCTAATACTACTATTATTCAAATTTATGCACCAACCACTAAAGCCAAAGTTGAAGAATCTGAAGATTTTTACCAACTTCTGTGGTCTGAAAGTGATCAAACATGCAATCAAGATGTATTGAAAATTACTCGTGATTGGAATGTGAAAGTTGGAAACAAAAAAGCAGCATCAGTAGTTGGAAATGATGGCCTTGGTGACAGAAGTTATGCTGGAGATTGCATGGTAGAATTTAGCAAGAGTAACAATTTATTCACTCGAAATATCTTTTTTCAACAACATAAATGGCAATCATATGTGGACCTCACCAGATGGAATACACAGGAATCAACTCGACTATATCTGTGGAAAGAGGTAATGGAGAAGCTCAATGTTATCAGTCAGTACAAGGACAAAGGCTGACTGTGGAACAGATCATCAATTGCTCATATGCAAATTCAACTTGAAGCTGAAGAAAACTGAAATATATCCATGACAGCCAAAATATGACCTTCAGCATATCCCACCTTAATTTAAAGACCATCTGAAGAATAGGTTTGATGCACTGAACACCAATGACTGAAGCCCAGATGAGATCTGGGATGATATCAAGTATATCATACATGAAAAAGCAAAAGGTGATTAAAAAGACAGGAAAAACAGAAAAGATCAAAATGGATATCAGAATAGACTCTGAAACTTGCTCTTGAACAGGGAGTAGCTAAAGCAAATGGAGGAAATGATGAAGTGTAAGAGCTGAACAGAAGATTTCAAAGAGCAGCTCGAGGAGACAAAATAAACTATTATAAAGAAATGTGCAAAGACTTGGAGTTAGAAAATCAAAAGGGAAGAATACACTTGGAATTTCTCAAGCTGAAAGAACTGAAGGAAAAATTCAAGCCTCAAGTTTCAATATTGAAGGATTCTAAGGGGAAAATATTGAATGACATAGAAAGTATCAAAAAAGAAGAAGAAAAAAAAGATGGAGGAAATATACAGAGACACTGTACAAAAAGGAATTAGTCAATGTCTAACCATTTCAGGGGGAAGCATATGGTCAAGAACTGATGGTATTAAAGGAAAAAGTCCAAGCTGAACTGAAAGAACTGATGAAAAACAAGGCTCCTGGAATTGACACAATACCCATAGAGATGTTTCAGCAAATGAATGCAACACTGGAGACACTCACTCGTTTATGCCAAGAAATTTGGAAGACAGCTACCTGGCCAACATACTAAAGAGATTCATATTTGTGCCCATTCCAAAAAAAGGTGATTCGACAGAATGTGGAAATTACTGAACAATGTTATTACCATCACGAGCAAGTAGAATTTTTCTGAAGATAATTCAAAAGTGGTTGTAGTAGTATATTGCCAAGGAACTGCCAGAAATTCAAGCTGGATTCAGAAGAGGACATGGAATGAGGTATATCATTGCTGATGTCACATGGATTCTGGCTAAAAACAAAGAATCCCAGAAAGATGTTTACTTGTATTTCATTGACCATGCAAAGACATTTGACCATGTGGATCATAACAAATTAAGGATAACAATGCAAGGAATGGGAATTCTAGAACACTTAATTGTGCTCACAAGTAACCTGTACATAAATCAAGAGGCAGTCGTGCAAAAAGAACAAGGGGATATTACATGGTTTTAAATCAGGAAAGGTGTGTACCAGGATGTATCCTATCACCATACTTATTCAATCTGTATGCTGAGTAAATAATCCAAGAATTTGGACTGTATGAAGAAGAACACAGCTTCAGGATTGGAGACAGACTCACTAACAACCTGTGATATGCAGATGATACAACCTTGCTTGTTGAAAGTGAAGAAGACTTGAAGCACTTACTGATAAAGATCAAAGACTACATAAAGAAAACAAAAATCTTCACAACTGGACCAATAAGCAACATCATGATAAATGCAGAAAATATTGAAGTTTTCAAGGATTTCATTTTACTTGGATCCACAATCAATGTCCATGGAAGCATTAGTTAAGGACATATTGCACTGGGCAACTATGCTGCAAAAGACCTCTCAAGTGTTAAAGAGCAAAGATGTCATTTTGAAGACCAAGGTGCGCCTGATCCAAGACATGGTATTTACAATAGCCTCATATACATGTGAGAGTTGGACAATGATTAAGGAAGACCACAGAAGAATTGGTGCATTTGAATTGTGGTATTGGCAAGAGTATTGAATGTTCCATGGGCTGCCAGAAAAACAAATAAATCTGTCTTGGATGAAGCACAGCTGAAATGCTCCTTAGAATGAAGATGGTGAGACTTTGCCTCTCGTACTTTGGCCACGTTTACAGGAGGGACCAGCCCTTGAAGAAGGACATTACACTTGGTAAAGTAGAGGTTCAACGCAAAAGAGGAAGACCCTCAACTAGATAGCTGCAACAGTGATCATTTGCTGCTCAAACTCTCCAACTGTGTAACAGCAACTGTCCAATGGCTACTACTTTTGAGCAATCACAAGTTTTCCACATTATCAAAAAGCCACTGGTTTGAACTTGTTCAGCGGCCCATCGATGTGATCTAGGAAGCACTGCTCACTCTGTTTTGTCATGTAGGTGACAGCAATGATTGTCAGACTCATTCTCAGTTATAACTAGATTCAGTTTCAAAGAACATTTTAACTCTGTTTATAAGGTGACTTGAATTCAGTCTGCTTAACCAGTGGTAGCCTAGTAAAGTTTAACAACGAGCTCTCTAGGAACAAAATGTATGCATGTACACATAAGCTTATTTTAAGTTTTACTGCTATAAAGGATGTATATCACCAGATTTATAAACAAATGAAATATTCAATGTTCTTTACTGAAAATTCGATATAGTAATTCATTCTTATACAACAATGCTTTGGTTGATTTTTGCCAAACTCTTTTATCCATAGCCAATCCATGGTTACAATTCTACTATGATTTGACAAATGGACTTGCATCCTTATTAAATCGGACATGTGGCCTATGTTAAACTATTTCTCACCTTCAGCCTAATTCATTAAACTGAAACTTTTTCACCTTCAACAGTACTGACTGCAATTGTGCTATCCTTTTAGCTCTTTGTACAAATTGTAGCGATTGACCATTCTTTAACTCTACATTATATCATAATAGACTTGATTAAAAACCAGCTCACAAAACTCCCGAGGTAACAATCAGCTCTCACAGGTAATTGTCTAATATCGAGGTGTCAAAATACACTTGTTGGGACATGCATATTCATGTGTGTGTATGTGTATGTATGCATATAACAATCTGCGTGATTTGATTCAATGTCATCAGCACAGTAAAATACTGCTGGATATTAATCAAAATTTTTACTAGCAAACACCTCGGAAGTTCAAAGGTTCCAGCTCACTCTAATAAAGATGTTCTAATTCATTCATAACGCTATGAGTCGGGTTTGACTCGACGGCACATAACAACAACAACAACAACAATTCATTCATAATGCAGTTTGAAATTGCCGTGAAAGTTTTACTCCTAAAAATCTGCTCTAATTCGTTTTCTCAAAAGCCCTGCTTCTCCTCTCTAATGTACAGACATCTCCAACAGCTGAGTGTTCATGTCCCACTTGAATTCATAGGAAGCTGTTATTTCAGAAATGTTCCAAGTAATGCATGGAATAGACCACTTCCTAGTGTTCATCAGAGAATAAACAGGTCAATACTGAGATGATCCCACATTTTGAGACTATATGGTTCCCCTCATAGCAAGCTAAGGAGCTCTGGTGGCACTGTGGTTAAAAGTATTTGGCTACTAACCAAAAGGTGGGTGGTTAGAACCTAACAGCCACTCTGTGGGAGAAACATGAGGTAGCCTACTTCCGTAAAGATTTACAGCCTTGGAAACCCTATGAGGCAGTCCTACTCTGTCCTATAGGAGCTACTATGAGTTGGAGCTGACTTGATGGCAAAAACCAAACAGACCAAACTCAGTGCCATCAAGTCGATTCTGACTCACGGTGACACCGTCTTTGGGTTTCTGAGGCAGTAAGTCTTTACAGAAGTAGATTGCCCAGTCTGCCTTCCATGGAGTGGCTGGGGGGTTTGAACCACCAACCTTCTGGTTAACAGTCAAATGCCTTAGGCACTACGTCACCAAAGCTACTTGACTTGATGGCAGTGGGTTTGAAGCAGTAAGCTGAAGGACTATATGTCTATTTATAGTGCTTTAAGGCTTGAAATCAATTAAAATAATTGACTACATAGCTGTCATCAACAGGAAAGAAGTGGGCTCTAAGAAACAGTGATGTTTTGACACGAAAACCACCCAATAAAGAGTAAAGTGATGAGAGAGATGGTTTTATCCATGGTTTGGAAATGAACTTCAAGATAGGAGATGAAGGGTAGAGTTTTGTATGCAGAAACAGGGAGATTTTCCCCACTATTCCTTTTCACATTGCCAAATTTCACTTGGCCTTAAAGTCTCAGCTTAACCAACATGTTGTAGGGAAGCCTTCCTGGACATCCCCGGGTGCTGTGTATTAGGTCAGGACCATATGAAATTGCTACTTTTTTTAAGGTCAAAAAAGGTCAAATAACATATAGAAACCAAAGATGATTAGTGGTTACCAACGGTGGGAAGGAAGGGGAAAGGAGGAATTTTTGCTTAGGGGGCACTGAGTTTACATTAATGGTGGTAGATTCATTTGAAGGGGATTGTCAAGAATGGTTACACAATTTGAGGAATATAATCAATGTTACTGAATTGTACATGTTAGAAATTATTGAGATGGCTTATGCATTTTCAGAAATATTTTCACAATAAAATTTTTTAAATGGTCAAATACTAGAAATATGTCCAACCTACTACCTTCTCCATCTGACCACTTACCACACTGGATTACAAAGGACCTGTTTATTTGTCAGATTCCCCTATTAAGACTGTAAGCTCTGTGTCTTACCATTGTATGTTTAACTATTAATCTTTAATAAGTATTTGCTTAAGATGAATGAAGAAACAATTAGTAGGGTCTCCTTAAGGGTAAGGGAGCTCTGGTAGCATAGTGCCTAGGGCACTTGACTGCTAACCAGAAGGCTGGCGGTTCAAACCCACCAGCCACTCCTTGGAAGGAAAGATGGGCAATCTACTTCTGTAGTGATACTGCCTCGGAAACCCAAGGAGGGGTCACTATGAGTCGGGGCCGACTCGATGGCACGTAACAACAACAACCTTAAGGGTAAACAATGGTATCATTATTTTTCATTACAAATATTAACTTGGAAATGGGAGTACCCAGAACATTTTCCAAGTCTGCATATGATATTAAACTATTTCAGGAAGCAAAATCCTAAGCCAATGGGGAGCAGCTGTAGGAAGTTCACTTGAGGTTCTGTGAGTGGGCAGTACTGACTTCAAATGGTTAAGAGGGAGGCAAATAATCTGGATAGAATGCTTTCAAATTTAGCAAAGGATGGGCTATGAGATATATTTACTACTACCCATAAAAGGGGTCTGGTACTCATACTAGATTATTCTCTAATATGTACAGAGGCCATTAAAATACTAAATGTCATCAGTAAATGTTAGACACCTATGAAGCCATTCCCTGGGCTAGACCAATGTAGCCATTCTTAAATTTTCTTTCTTTTAACTACCCTTAATTAAGTCTAAAATAATGCTTCTTAAACTTTAAAGAACCTGATAGAATGTTAAAATGAAGATTCTCACTTAATGTGCCTGGAATAGGGGCTGGGACAAGCTCTCAGATGATCCCTGTGCTGCTGGTTCCTGGACCACGCTGAGTGGCAGAGAGGTACGGAAGACATTTATGGAAGCAGGAGAATATGGCTCCTTTGTTTTCTTAGTGTCTAATAATATATTTTGTGCAAATAACACATTATATGATTTTGCATACCACACAACCCCTGTGTATTATCTTCATAAGCCCACAATACCAATATAATTCTTACATGTTGATGCTCTCAATTTTTTTTCTGCCCCAAAAATTTAATGTGAAGTCTTCATCACAGTGCCTGTTGATGCAGAGATTTGGTTCCCAACAGCAGACCCTCACCAGCTTATCCTCAAGTTTCTAAAGCAGCCCCTCTTCCGGCAGGATTCCTTTCCTGGTCTGCAAACCATTTTCTCCAATGCAGAAAGAAATCACTTGTTCTTCCCCCAGAAACAGCCCTCACCACGGTGGCCAGCTCCAGCATAGGGGGTGTGCACATCTGCACACCTTGGGCTGGAGAGACTACTCAGGTGGGCAAGGTCGATGTACCACAGCCACATGCGTTCTGCCCCACTGTCCGGCTGGCTGGCTGTTGCACTCAGGCCATTTGAATCTCCCACTGGGGTGGGGTGCATGATAGCCACCAGGTGCAGAGGGGTTGCACATCCCTTGCTCGGATGAGACAGATGCAACTGGCCACCCGGGGACCCCACAGGGGTGGGGCAGTGGTCAGCCACACTCATCCCATCCTGGTGGGGCCAGCACCACAGGACCCAGCTGTGTGCAGGCAAAGGCTTCCACTTGCCTGGGATCAGCTCACCCTCAGGTTGTGGCAGGCCCGTGTGCAGCCGTCCACTTGATCCTCTGCCCATCTCTGGGGTGATGAACCTGGGTGCATGTCAGCTATAAGAACTCCATTGCTCTTAGGCCCAGCTGCAAAGTGCCCCAGAACAAGCACAGGTTCAACTGTTTATTTTCAGATTACCTGGGTAACTACCAAACTCAATCAATGACTTCTTGATGCTGGCTTAGACCTTTATTATACAAATATGATCAAAAGTAACATTTTCAGACTATTGAATGAGGCCAAAACTCTCTTCTGGAAATGTCACGAGATACGTACTGTGTATGGATGAACATCGTACTATGCTAAAAGATTTTTTTTAATGTAATTTCATCATTTCTGTCCAAGACATATGTGTGTTATTTATGTGGGTATGCCATTTGAAAAAAATATGGTAGTTATTCAGACTCAGGTTCAACAATACTTCATTGAGCAAAACTTTGCTGAGCAGTCTTTATTTATTAAGGACATACAGGTTGGGCATTATATGAACTAAGAGCGTTCATTAACATATTATACTTAATGAATATTACTGGGAGTAGTTATTACTATTGCCTTTTCTATTTGAAGCTGCTATTGCAATCCTACTTCCGTAGTGATACTGCCTCGGAAACCCAAGGAGGGGTCGCTATGAGTCAGGGCCGACTCGACGGCACATAACAACAACAACAACATTGCAGTTTAACTCATGTATTATTAATCATTCCCCTCACTCTTTGGCCTGACACATTGTTTTGGTTACCTCTGTGCTGCTCTAACAGGA
>NW_006921897.1:3141687-3144757 GCF_000298275.1 Orycteropus afer afer | reverse complement strand
TCAGCTCTGCCTCCTGCTCCCGGCCCACTGAAGGTGGAGGTTTTTCTTCACTCAGACACCTGCTGGCTGCTGAGGCTGACAAGCCCAAGGTTGATAAGTAAAAAGGTACAGTCCCAATGTTACTGAACAACACGGCAGGCCACTAATTCAAGTCCAGATGAAGTCCTAAGACCGGCAGGGCATGGCAGGCTGTTGAACAATGACTTAGCTACATCTGGGGTTCAAGTGTGCCAAAAGGCTAGAGACCATTCCCAAAGCTGTTTCTTATATATGGGAAGCAGACCACATCGCTAAAGCAACTACTCAGCTGCTGCAATACATTCCACCATGGAGTTAATTACCAATCTCACCTTGGGGAATAACTACATCCAGCTGCCCAGCCACTCAACCACGCCCAGCCAAGTGACACACAAACTACCAAACACAACTGTATTAAGTTCTTAATTCATTATATGTACTGCACTGGATACTGATTTAAAATTAAGTCCAGCACCATAGGATTATAGAGGATAGAAATGGAAATCGTGGGAGTGATTTGTAAACACAGATAATGAGTTTGGGCCTTGTAATTCCTTAGAGTTCATTGGAATTAGGGTGAATGGAGCATGGACTAGATGGAGTTAGTCGAAAGGCCCTGCCATGTAAGGAACAAATTGTAGACTGAGCATAGGGGCATAGAATGTTGGGAATCAATGGAAGTTACATCAGAATTAACTGGTCACAATGATGCAAAATCATCATTGTGCTAGGTAGTAATTAGGCCTCACTAATAAAGCCATTTACCCAAAGGAAACATTTGGTACCTTGCACCATGGCTGATTCCATGGAAATTATTTGGCATTCTGCAGATTTGTAATTCATTCAATGAAAGAATTTAAATCAGGTTTCAAACTTCCACAAGATCCTCTTCATACAGCTTCTATAAATCCTCCAAGATGGTCATTTTGGTGCAGGACAGCAGAGTAGTCCACACATAAACTGGCCAATGAATCCATTTTTGCACAGACATGCAGAGGATCCTGGTAGGATATTATCCTAACAAAGTCCTGGCCTGTTCCTTTCTCATGTCCTAGGATGCACTTTGTACTCTTTGAATATGAACATTCTATGCCTGACCCAATTATGCAAAGATTTTTATGCTTCTTTCTTTCCCATGACTACTTCAAAGGGTCATTTTAGGGGGGAAAAAGAATTAACAGATTTTGCAATGTGAAAATTAACACTATAACAAATTTATTATGAAGAAAGTTGAATGTAAAATGCTGTAACAGAAACATTTCAGTATCATACATGATAAAGGATTAACACCTTCACATGTAAAGAGCACTTATAAACAAGATAAAAGTCAACAGGCCAATAGAGAAAAAGATGAATGTTATCATCTGGTGATTAAGAAATTAAAAGGTACAAGTGGCCAAAAAAAAAAAAAAAAAAAAAAACCCATGAAAAATGTTCTCCCCCAAAATAATCGATGAAATTAAAATTAAAATGTAATACAGCTTTTTCATATCAAATTGAGAAAAAATGACAGTATTCAGTTTGGGCAATAAAGAGGGAAGAAAGAAAACATAAAAACGAATGTCTCTGAAATTTGCTCTTCAATGTAGAATAGCTAAAGTAAATAGAAGAAATGATTAAGTGAAATAGCTGAACAGAAGATTTCAGAGGGCAGCTTGAAGTGTGCAAAGACTTGGAGCTAGAATACCAAAAAGGAAGAATATGCTTGGCATTTCTCAAGTTGAAAGAATTGAAGAAAAATATCAAGCCTGGAGTTGCAATACTGAGGGATTCTAAGGGGAAAATGGTGAATGGTGCAGGAAGCATCAAAAGAAGATGGAAGGAATACACAGAGTCACTGTACAAAAAAAGACTTGGACAATGTCCAACCATTTTAGGGGGTAGCATATGGTCAAGAACTGATGGTACTGAAGGAAGAAGTCCAAGCTACACTACAGGCATTGGTGAAAAACAAGGCTCCAGGAATTGATAGGATACCAGATGAGCTGTTTCAACAAATGGATGCAACACTGAGAAGTGCTTAATTTCTATGCCAAGAAATTTGGAAGAGATTGACCAAGTGACAGGAAGAGATTGATATATGTATTTATTCCAAAGAGAGGTGATCCAACACAATGCAGAAATCATTGAACAATATCATTTATATCAAACACAAGTAAAATTTTGCAGAAAATAATTCAAAAACAGTTGCAGCAGTTCAGTTCAGGGAACTGTAAGAAATTTAAGGTGAATTCAGAAGATATGGAATGAGAGATACAACTATTAATGTCAGATGGATCTTGTGAAAGCAGAAAATACCAGAAAGATGTTTCCTTCTGTTTTACTGGCTACGCAAAGGCACTAGACTGTGTGGATCATAACAAATTATGAATAACATAGCAAAGAATGGGAATTCCAGAACATTTAATTGTTCTCATAAGGAAACGGTACATAGACCAAGAGGCTGTCATTCAAACAGAACAAGGGGATATGGGATGGCTTAAAATCAGGGAAGATTTGAGTCAGGGTTGTATCCTTTAATCATACTCATTCAAACTGTATGCTGAGCAAATAATCCCCAAAGCTGGACTATATGAAGAATGCAGCATCAGGATTGGAGGAAGACTCATTAACAACCTGCAACATGCAGATGACAAAACCTTGCTTGCTGAAAGTGAGGATGACTTGAAGCACTTAGTGATGAAGATTAAAGACAAGAGTCTGCAGTATGGATTGCACCTCAACATAAAGAAAACATAAATCATCACAACTGGACCAATAAGCATCATCATGATAAATGAAGAAAAGATCGAAGTTGTCCAAGATTTCCTTTTACTTGGATCCACAATCAACTTCCATGCAGGCAGCAGTCAAGAAATCAAACGATGTATCTCCCATTGGGCAAATCTGCTGCAAAAGACCTCTTTAAAGAGCAAAGATGTCACTTTGAAGATTAAGGTGCGCCTGATCTAAGCCATGGTATTTTCCACTGCCTCATATGCATGTGGGGAGCTCTGGTAGTGTAGTGCCCAAGGCACTTGACTGCTAATCAGAAGGCTGGCGGTTCAAACCC
>NW_006921897.1:3130702-3141587 GCF_000298275.1 Orycteropus afer afer | reverse complement strand
AGGCACTTGACTGCTAATCAGAAGGCTGGCGGTTCAAACCCACCAGCCACTCCTCGGAAGGAAGATGGGGCAATCTACTTCCGTAATGATACTGCCTCGGAAACCCAAGGAGGGGTCACTATGAGTTGGGTCCAACTTGACTGCAGTGAGTTTGGTGAGTTTTGGTCATATGCATGTGAAAGCTGAACAATGAATAAGGAAGACCAAAGAAGAACTGATATATTTGAATTATGGTGTTGGCAAAGAATGAACAAATCTGTCTTGGAAGAAGTATAGCTGGAATGTTCCTCAGAAGGAAGGATAGCAGGATTTGGTCTCATGCACTTTCGACATGTTATCAGTGGGGATACATGTGATGATGATGCATTTCACTGTCACTTTTTTTCCCCCAACTCTTTCAAGGAGCAGGAGCTCTGGTGGTGTAGTGCCTAAGGCATGTGACTGGTAACCAGAAGGCTGGTGGTTCAAACCCACCAGGCACTCTTTGGAAGGAAGGTTGGGCAATCTACTTCCACAGTGATACTGCCTCAGAAACCCAAGGAGGGGTCGCTATCAGTCGCATCTGATTAGATGGCAGTGAGTTTGGTTTTTTGGTTTTCAAAGGAGCCGGCCTCCATCGATCACTGAGAAGCAGCAAAGATACTTGATTCTTTCAGTCTTTCTCTCTTTCCTTCATCTGACATTCCCCGCCCCCACCCACCCCATTATTTCCATATCCCTGTAACTGGTAACAGGGGAAAGCAAGGCACATAGTATTTCAGGAAAATCTCCAATTCCCCCAGAGTTTGCTTGTTCCCTCCCATCTCCAAACACTTCCTGCTGACCCCGTCCTCTAAGTGTTCAAAGCAAACCAGGGAATGATTTGCATGAAAGGAGAAGAAAGCAGGTCTAATGAAGGGGATCACAGGGACAACGCAGGGAAAGGGGGCAACTAGCTTCTATCCCTCATTCCTGAACCATAGCTGTGATTAGTAGTGACAATTTATAATCATGACAGGGAACTGACAGTGCTGGAGTTTTTTGTGGTTGTTGAGAATATACTAAGAAAATATACACCAATAAAACAGTTTCCACACATTAAATTCAGTAAAATTGATGACATTCTTTGGGTTGTGCAACCATTCCTTGTCTGACTTTCTCCTCCACCATTAACATAAACTTACTGCCCCCTAAGGTTCCTATCTGATCTTTCGAGTTGCTATTGTCACTCTGATCCCTGATAAACCAATAAAAAAACAAACCCACTGCCATTAAGTAGATTCTGACTCATAGTGACTCTCAGTGGGTTTCCAAGGTTGTAAATCATTACAGAAGTAGATTGCCTGGTGTTCCTTCTCTGGAGCAGCTGCTGAGTTTGAATCACCAAACTTCTGGCTAGAAGTCAAATGCCTTAGGCACTGTGCCACCAGAATTCCTTACGATCTTTGTAGTTCTAGTTTTTATATTTAGGTCTTTGGTCCATCCTGAGTCCATTTTTGCATGTGATTTGAGATATGAGTCCTGTTTCATTTTTCTGCCAATGGCTATACAGTTTTGCCAGTACTATTTCTTAAAGAGACCATCTCTTCCCTATTTAATGAGTTTTGGCCCTTTGTCAAAAATCAGCTGTCCATAGGTGGATCAATTTACTTCTGGGTCCTCAGTTCTGTTCCATTAGTCTATGTGTCCCTTGTTGTACCAGTACCAGGCTGCTTTCACTATCATGGCTGTGTAGTAGGTTTTGAGATTGGGAAGTATGAGTCCTCCTATTCTGTTGTTCTTCTTTAGTAGTCCTTTATGGACACAGGGTCTCTTTCCTTTCCATATAAAGTCAGTGATTAGTTTAGCTAATTAATTAATTACCTGGAAACAGAAATATATGATCCAGAAATTCCACTATTAGGTATATATCCTAGAGAAAGCAGAGCCATCACACAAACCGATATATGCACACCCATGGGCAATCTATTTCCATAGTGATACCACCCTCAGAAACCCAAGGAGGGGTCGCTATGAGTCGGGTCTGACTCAACGGCACATAACAACAACATGTTCATTGCAGCACTATTCACGATAGCAAAAAGATGGAAACAATCTAAATGCCCATCATCAGATAAATGTATGAACGAAGTATGGAAGCTACACATAACGTAGTACTATGCAATGTTAAGGAACAACGATGAATCTGTGAAACATCTCATAACATGGATTAACTCAGGGGCATTATGCTGAGTGAAATCAGTCAATCACAAAAGGACAAATATTATATGAGAGACCACTGCTGTAAAAAGTCAAGAAAAGAGTTTCACAAAAAAAGAAATACTCTTTGATGGTTGGGGGTGGGAAGACAGGGTAAAGCAGTAACTAGAGGATAGATACATATTAACTGGGGTGAAGGGATAGAAAAATTAACTCCTTAAAAGAATAGAAACATGGTAACCCCCACCCAAAAAAGCATATTAATCATAGCATTCCTCAACTTGCTTTTTTACTTAATGAACGATAAATTGTAGATTATCTTTCGATGTCAGTAAATATAGAGCTACTTCTTTTTATAAAATTGAGTACATATGCTCTTTCACATGGGGTCATTATGAGTTGCAATTAACTTGTCCATTAAAAAAAGAGTACATATGATTTCATAAAGGAGAACATAGATAAAAATATCAAGTAAGAATGTCTCAGACAGAAATCATACTGATTATTTTTTTAAATAACATGGCCACAGAATGTTACTAAAATGTCCTTGTAGAATGTGTTTTGTTAATCTAGGTCCAGAATATACAGGAAAATAACAATTTTTAAAAAATGAAAGAAGGGAGGATGGTGAGACTTTGTCTCCCATACTTGGGTCATTTTATCAGGAGGAACCAGTCCCTGGAGAAGCATATCATGCTTGGTAAAGCAGAGGGCTAGCAAAAAAAAGGAAGACCTTCAATGACATGGAGTGACAAAGTGGCTGCAACAATGGGCTCAAACACAGCAATGATTGTGAGGATGGTAAAGGACTGGGCATTGTTTTGTTCTGCTAATTATGGGGTCCCAGAGTTGGAACCAATGGGACAGTACCTAACAACAAAAAAATTTTGGCAATACCGCAGGGAACCAAACAAGGTAAACAACTATTTTCCTATATGGCTAATAGGACTGTAAGTAGATACAATTTTTCTGCAGGGAAATTAAAGCAATCTTTAGTAAACATCATATAATTGGGTTAGTCCTTTTAGTCAATAATAATGTTCCTTGGAATTTCTTCTCAAGAAATAATCAAGAATCTATACAAGGATTTATGACATAGATGTCCATCTCATTATTATTACTAATAGTAATAGTAAAAATTTGTGAAAAACCTAGATGCCCAATCATAGGGAATTCAACAAATACATCATTGCATATTCTTATAGAAGAATTACATTCCATTATTAAAAATCATTCTGGCAAAGAAATAATGACATGGGAAAGTTCTCAAACTTGAAAAAATTGCTTATAAATAAATAGTATGTTTCACCTAAGTTTTAAAAGTTTGCAAGAACGAAGCACCATTTTTTTAATGGTATCTTTTTAAAGGCAGAAAATATTAATTTTGGTGAATTCTAGTTTTCCAAGTTTTTTTTTTTCTTAAATGTTCATGTTTGTGTTCAATGTTAACATACAGTAGCATCCTCCATGACAACCAGCAACTAGCCCTCTATCATTCTCCTGAAGGCATACTGACTTACACCTTTGTCAGTCACCATAAGGTGGGAATTTGTTAGAAATGCATCATTTCAGGTCCCATCCCACACTAACTGGATCCAAATTTCCATTTTACCAAGATCTGCAGGTGCACCTTAAAGTTTCAGAAGCACTCATCTATGTGAAAGTCCGACACTGCAATTGGCCTATAACCCCATAGTGAGTTCTTTTCATCAGCAACACCATAAATAGATTAAATTAAATACAGAGAGCTCAAGTAACTGCTTAACCTCCAATATGTTTAACAATTAAAAAAAAAAAACCAAAACGTACTGCTGTGGAGTCAGATCCAACTCATAGTGACCCCTTCTTGGGTTTCTGAGGCAGTATCCCTACGGAAGTAGATTGCCCAATCTTCCTTCTGAGGAGTGGCTGATGGGTTTGAACCGCCAGCCTTCTGGTTAGCAGTCAAATGCCTTAGGCACTAGGCCACCAGAGGGCAAAATAATTTATTCCATCATGTGAATGGGTAGATTTTCATGTTCATTTTTTCTTAGTTGTAAATATTTAGTTCAACTCCAAGCATACTGATGTAGCCAGGGAGTCTAACTAGAACAGCTGGGTTTGTTTGACTATTTTAGAAAACTTGTCCTTACCTCTCCTGAGAGGCCACAGAGTCAAGCAACCTCTTTTTCCCCACATCTGGTTAGCTCCTATGCTAATTAATTTTGTTTCTGCTTTGACAAATCTCCACTGAGAACTCCTCATCTGGGTGGGCAATTGCTTCCTTTTGTTCTGTGTTCTTGGTTATTCTTGGAGGGACTTAATGAAAAATAGACTCTTCACCCATTAATTTGCCCAGCTATCTTTAAGTCAGGTGTAGGTGAACACCTCATTCATGCAACATCATGGTCTTTAGAGAAAAGAACACTAACTACGCCATATTAAAGTAAACTGGTGCCTGAGCTTGAAGATATCCCAATCAGTGCTATGTGAGGCAGCTGTCCTACTAGCATGTTCCCTGCCCGCTGCCTTGGACGTGCACTTGCATTCATTGGTTCTACTGTGTTCCCAAAATGAGGTCCAGAGGCTACAGCAAGCCTCCAATCTCATACAAGGAATGCACACTGTAGGTCATGGAAAGCTTGGTTGCTTGACATATTCTCTGCTTACTAGCTCTGTAGACTTGGGCAAGTCACTTAGCTTCTCTGAGTCAGTTTTCCTGATATGTAAAATGATGATAAGTAAATGTGAAGATCAAATTCAATAATGCCAGGAAAACATTTTGGTAGTTTGCCTGGCCCATAGTATGAGCTCAATAAATGCAAGCTATAATCTATAATTATTAATTATTACAAAGAATACAGTTAGCCTGTTCTGATGCTCAGAACACATACCTTTTCTTGGCCCAGAAGTGAAAGCTACCTTTTAAGTACGTATGTATGTATGTCTGTATATGCATGCATGTATGTGTTTGGGGCGTAGGCTATCAAAGAGAGACTGGAAAAGCCGTAGAGGCTAGTTAGGATTAGACCAGGCATACAGATGCTTTTTAAGTACTGCACATTCGAGTTCTGTTCAGTGTTAAGTATGTGAGCTGAGACTGAAGGCAGACCTGTTCATAGACAGGAGAGGTGTTCCAAATCCTCTTCTGTTCATTAGGCCAACTGAAGGGCTGAGGCGGGATTCAGGACTTGCCATCTCTGCCCACTACAAAATGTCACGTCATTCTTTAAATGTGCTGTATCAGAAATCCTGGAAGACCGCTAGCCACGAGGCTAGAAAGGCAGTAATAAAGCATGTGACGAATTTTCTCCTTGCTAGGAAAAGATTTAAAAAAATGAGAGTGGCTGTTGGGTCAGATAATGTTCTTCCAGAAGAACTGATTGGTAAAGGCACAGGACGAGTTTTCATTTTCTGATACTGGCTCTCTGAGCTGGCTCATTTGGAAGGTTCTTAAGTCCGACCAATTCCTGGGAGGGACAGAAAGGTCTGGGCAGACTGCTTCATTTGGAGTACTGGGCAGCACACAAACGCAGAACCAAGGGAAGACAACCGACACTTTACTGCTGCTCATTAGGGTCGCGAGGAGTCAGAGACTGCAGTGCTTTTAGGCGTGCCTCCTGAGTTCAAAAGGCCCCTCCCTCCTTTCCCCTCTCTCTCTTTTCCCCTGGCAGCTGGTTTGGGGGGTGTTGCATGATGAACCTGCCTGTTGGGACTTTACGTGAGACTAAATTAGTAAGCATCTATTCCAAAGGTAACAGCTTGACAGGTAATCAGCTTAATAGCTAAAGGTTACTCTTAAATATCATATTGCACATTTATTTTTATGTCCACCTTGCAGAAGTGCTTCCCAAGGAGGTGTATGCCAGAAGCGCTATTGATTCAAGAGCCTCTGCTGCATTGTGGGACAGATTCTCATTAGGCCAGCATCGAAGACATGAAGGACTCTCTTCCTGCAGAAGGAACTATGTGCAAACGGCCAGGAAAATAGAGTGCAAATGACATCATGTCCTCGCTTCTGCTCCTCCACCATTGCATGCAAATTCCTTTGACTCTAGCCTGCACGTTTCTGGGAATTCTGAGGCCACTGGGAAGTGAGGGGATGGCTGGCAGCCTAAATTCTCTACCTTCCTTCCCTACCTTTTACCACCTGTGAAAGGTTTGCCTCTTGCTTTCTTAACTGGGAACTCTGGGGCTCAGGAAGCAGGTTTGCCTGCTTCAGTGTTGTTAGCTCCCAGCTGGTATCATGAAAAGAACCTCACACACTTCTCACTTAGTGACACAATCTGGTTCCAAAGACCAGGCCATTATGCAAAATTCAGCATTGTGTGAAAATGGAGGATGACTACATTAGATCACAAAATAGTGAGTACATCATTACATAACAGTCAAATTATATCATCACATAACTGCCAACCCACTGAGATTCATGGCCCAGCCAAGGTGACACAGAACCTTAATCATCGCAGCCAGTGTTACTCTCACCTTGCACCTCAGCTTTTGTCACTGCCTGATGTACCACATTAATGAGAAAAATAGTCAGGCAGTAGATTTTCTTTTTTTACTATTGTCATAAATATGAAATGCTGGATAACAAGATAGTTGATAAGTAGTAGGTTTATAAAATGAGATAGACTTGGGTTTGATTGTAGACTCTGCCACTCACTAGCTGTGTGTCCTTGGGCTAGTGAATTCATGTCTCTGAGCCTCACTTATATGATTTACAAAATCAAGAAAAGAATTCACTCAGAGTTGTCCCAGAAGAATTAAATGAAACAACGTGTCTGAACACTTGCCACAGTGCCTGGTACATAGCAACCACTTCATAAAATTAATCTTTACTAGGTATTTTGCCAAGCCTGAACCAGTTCTCATCTCCCTCCAGGATTCCTGAGATGGCGCTGGTACTTGTTACTCCCCTGACCTGCTCAAGGATTGTGGCGTGTGCATGTAATCTGTTTTCCTTCCCTGACCCTTCTCAGGAACTTCCTGTCAATATCTCCTCGCTCATTCGTGCCCCCTACTTCTCCTCTATCAGCGTTTCAAGGGTTTAGAGAAATTAGTAGTAGCCCCTATTGTCATTGTCTCTAGGCTGTCTCTATAAGCTTTTGTTTCTCAGGCATTATTTCATGTTTGCCATAACACAACCAAATGGCAGTGTAACATTTTTGTTTGTTTCTTATTTAATATATATATTACAGTACAAGTATGCAAATGTGCATGAAGACACTAAATTTGTGGAACATGAATCTGTAGTATACATTTCTGAATTATGTTTTTTTTTAATAATGAACTTGTTCTTATAGGTAATTGGAAAACATAAAATTGAAGGCAAAAAGGACTAAGACTGAGCATCAAAGTTAGTGTTACTTTAATGGATTCTTTGCTTTGTTACTTTCAAAATTGTATGTGTATGTATACATACATATAAAACCAAACCCACTGCCATCAAGTTGATTCCGACCCATAGTGACCCCCTTTGGGATTCCAAGGCAGTAAATCTTTATGGAAGTAGATTGCCTAGTCTTCCTTCTGTGGAGTGGCTGGTGGGTTTGAACTATCAACCTTCTGGTTAGCAGTCAAAGGCCTTAGGCAGTACGCCACCAGAGCTCCTTATACATACATATACAAATATAAAAATAATTTACAATGAATAATAAAATATGGTTTTTGGATTTAAAAAAAAAAAAACCCTTACTTGCATACCTCCTAATTTCTGTGAAGCCTAGCGTACCATATGTGGAGATTTGTACTAATATGAAAGAGACAACAGATTAATAGATTAAACATCTTTTGCTTAAAAAAAAAATGCTCCTGTTCTCAGAATCATTGGAGAGTCCCGGTCTGTAGACTGTCCAGATGAATCTCTTCTTTGACCCGTAGCTTTCTGTAATGAGACTTTTGCCTTTGGCAGCTGGCAAATGGTTTAGGGTCTGGCTTTCTCTCGAACCAGCAGATCCCTGATTCTAGCTGAGCTGGGAAGGGAGTGGTGCACTGTAACACACAGCTTTCTCTCAATCTCCAAGCAACCACCACCAGGATTGGCCATGGCCAAGTCCCAGCAGCATGGGACTCTACTTCCCTCACCTCATAGCTTGATAAACTTGGACATGGCTGATGGACTATGGGTCACTGTCAGCGTCATGGGGCCTGACGAGCAGTTGCCAATTTTCTGATGCCTAAGTTCACGCAGCCTCTTTGGCTCCAACAAACTGAAGGCCTCTGAGTCTTCCCTGCACAGAGCTAGGAAAGGGGTAACACAATCACTTGACTACTGAATTCTCCAGTTAAATCTTCATAAACCTACAGCAAATGGTAGAAAGAACTTATGGAAGTAGATTGCCTTAGTCAAACTAGTTCTTTGAAAGTGAACCCAGATGATTTAGGTAGGGCCTAATGGAATTACCTTAGAGGTACCCTTGCCGAAGCAATGAGCTCAAATGTCATATCCTCTTACTAAGCAGAACAGGAGTCCCTGGGTGGCCCAAAATTGTTAAGCACTTGACTACCGGCCAAGAGGTTGTCTGTTTGATCCCATCCAGAGGTGGCCTGGAAGACAGGCCTGGCGATCTGTTTCCGAAAGGGCACAGCCTTAAAAGCCCTATGAAGTATAGTCCCACTCCGTAACACATGGGGTCCCCATGAGTCGTAATTGACTTGATAGAAAGTAACAACAAGCAAAACAGTGCAGTGGAAGACACATGGACTTAGAATACATCTACTAGATATTTCAATGCAGCAATGAGTCGCCAAACCCCAAGTCCCCTTATTTAGTATGTTCACTGTTATGAACTGAATTGTGTTCCCCCAAAATATGTGTTAGAATCCTAACCCTTATTCCTATGGATGTAATTCTTTTTGAAAATAGGGTTTTCTTTGTTATAAGGCTACATCAGTATAGGTTGTGTCCTAAATCTAATGGTCTATGAGTGATGTAAAGACCAGCAAAGACATGGAGACAAGTAAGCACAAATGGGGGCTGGGTTGGGGGGACAGATGTCATGTGAATATCATCAAGGGACCGAAGAACTCCAGATCTACAGAAGCTGAGACAGGATCTTTCCCAAGAGCCCACAAAGAGAGAGCCTTCTGCTAGGGCCGGGGCCCTGAAATTGTGGGACAATAAATTCCTGTGCTTTAAAGCCACACTTTCGTTTTTTCTGTTACAGCAGCACTGGGGAACTAAGACACAGATGCCTTCCTGTAATGATGTCATTTAATTGGCCTTTCTTAATACAACCTGTGTTACTGCTTTTAGGAGATAAGGAAAGATGCTACTTCACTATCATTATCCCCAGTGACATCCTTTAGGTGTTCTTATTTCAACACAGAATGGGGCGGACGAGACAGGGTAGCTTATTGGTTAAGAGCAGAAAACCTGGAGTCAGAGAGCTCTGAGTCTGCATTTCAGCCCTCCACTTTACTAGCTCTCTGCCCTCCAGCAAGTCTCTCTACCTCGGGCTCAGCTTCTTCCTCAGAGAAGGTATGCAGCGGCCTGCACTGAAGGAATAGATACATGTGAACAAACAAACAAACGGCAAATCGGGATGATGGTAATAACCCTCAGCTTATAGCAGTCTGTTCACATTAAAGCAGATCCACAGAAAACATTTCGCAATGTACCGGGCACATAGCAACAGGGGTTTCAGGAAATATTAGCTCCTTCTCTCTCCTCTGCTCCCTCTCCCTGGTGTATACACAGCCCTACCACCTTCCAAGCAGCCCCGTTCAGACTGCTGTAGAAAATATGTCATTTCAGGCTGTCTTCCCTCAGCACCTCTAGAGACTGCCTCCCACGCAGCTGGTGTGTGCATTCAGACAGCAAGTGACTCCAGGACAGTGTCAACAGGGTGATGGAAACCGAGACAAGAGAGGAGGGCAGTCTGAAGGCAGAAATAACTAGCACAAGTCCAAGTGCCCACTGATCACTGTTCTCAGCAAGCTGAAAAGAAACATTTTAGGTGATTGGAGGGTATGCTGAGATGCATTTTTTTAGAACAACTCAAAGGTCTTACTCATTTCAATACTTGGCCAAATTAGAGAAACCCCAGCAGGAAGCAAACCTGGTAATTTATACACAGTACCAGAGGTTGTGAACAGAGGTTCAGGCTTCCTTGAGAGCTACTGCATGCTCAGTGACGTACTGAGAAAATGAAGGAGAGGGGAGTAGCTGCTGGTGCTCCTGAGGACTCCCACGGCCCACCCAAAGTCAAGGAAATGTAGCCTTCCCTCTGGTCTGATTCTCCTAGCCTAAGTGGCATCTCTGTGGAGTATTTCTTCTCCACATTTCTCTTGCCTTTTTGGCCCTCTCTGTGTTATAGCTGATGTCTATGTCCTCCTCCTCTTTGTTGACTCTCTTTTCCTTCTGTGAAGTCACTTCTTTCAGGGTTGTTGATTTTCCCCCTCTACCACTCCACCCATCCTCCAGTGCCCGAAGTGGTCTCCAATTGAATCTGCCAGATTACCACACTCATCCAATTGCAAGGATTTGCAACTAAAAAAATGCCATTTGGGAACACAAAACTGCCCAAGAATTGTTGTTGTTGTTACGTACCGTTGAGTTGGACCCGACTCATAGTGACCCCTCCTTGGGTTTTCGAGGCAGTATCACTACGGAAGTAGATTGCTCCATCTTCCTTCCGAGGAGTGGCTGGTGGGTTTGAACCGCCAGCCTTCTGGTTAGCAGTCAAGTGCCATAGGCACTAACTACCAGAACTCCCACCCAAGA
>NW_006921897.1:3124059-3130421 GCF_000298275.1 Orycteropus afer afer | reverse complement strand
ACTATCAGAAAAGACCAATCACTAGAAAACGACATCATGTTTGTAAAGGCGACGGTCAGCAACAACAAGGGAAACCTTCAACAAGATGGACTGGCATACTGGCCACAACAATGGTGCCAAACACATCAACGGCCACGAAGACAGTACAGGACTGGTCAACGCTTTGTTTTGTTATATACAAGGTCACCATGAGTCACAGTTAACTTGATATCAGCTAACCACAACATAGGCTTAGTTATAACATAAGGTTAGTAACTCTCTCATTTTAAAGATGAAAAAACTAAAGCTAGAAGCTTAAGGAGATGCAACAGCTGAACAGAGAGATCAGATCCCAGGTTTCCTGAATCCTAGTCCAGAGCTTCTCTTATTATAATTCACTGGTTACCCACACCCACTTCTGGTCTCACTCCCTATGGAAAGCTCTCCTTAATTAAACACATTTCAGGCTAAGTTGTGTTTTACCTCAAACAGAACACCTCGTGTTAAAAAAAAACTTCCACCACCATGACCTCCACTCACATCCACATGGCAGTGGTCTCTAGAATGCTGAGCAGACAATGCATTTATGCCAAGCTTCTGGATGCACCACTGACAATGAAAATAACTGAATTTGGAAGGAGATATCTACAAGATTTAATCAATAACTTTACCATTACTGGTGTCCATACCTCCCTATTACTTATTTAAGGTTACTTAGGCAAGGAGCCTTGACTGAAGCCATTGGTGGGCACTGGAGAGTCCTACATAACTCAAGATGAATAAAACAAAGTCAATAGTCAAAGTCTTTTGCCTTTGGGCAGCTGAGACACTTGTTGGGAAAATTAAAAGTAATAGTAATTGTTGAGAACAATTATAAGTAACAAGTCAGTAAGTTTACAGTAAGTACATTTTAAACTGAAACCTTAGGAAAAGTTTAGGGCATATTAAGGGAAATGACTAGGGGCATTTTTCTATCGACTTTTTTTCCCAATAATTTCTCTGTCATGGTCATGTCATTATCAACAACAATGATAAGCACCTGCTCTGCTGGCTGGGGATGGAAATGTAGGCCATGCATTAGGCAACATACACTCAGAGACAAGAATGCTCAGGTACAGACAGTATGCAGAGGAGGTTGGGAAAGAAGAAATCCCAAGAGCCTGAGCAGGAAGGGAGTGCTTCCTGCAGACTGCTGGTCTCCGAATGCCCCTTAAGAATAGCTAGGAATCAGAGAAGCAGAAGGCATGTTAGGCAGGGAAAAAAGAATAGGGAAAGGTGGCTTAATTTACTCCAGAGGTTGCAGACGGAGCTCTGGTGGCATAGTGCCTAAGGCACTTGACTGCTAACCAGAAGGCTGGCAGTTCAAACCCACCAGCCACTCCTCGGAAGGAAGGTTGGGCAATCTACTTCTGTAGTGATACTGCCTTGGAAACCGAAGGAGGGGTCGCTATGAGTCGGATCCGACTCGATGGCAGTGGAAGAGGTTATAGGACGTAACGATGAAGCAAAAGGAGTCCAACTGTGGAGGACCATGGATGACCCATTACAAAAGGACTTTGTACTTGATCCTATAGCCATTTGGGTACCACTGAGGGTTTCTGAAAGGAAGAGGAGAGGGATAAACTTTACATGAAGTCTTTAAAAAAAATATATCTTTTGGCTTCCAGGTGTGGGTTGTTGGTTATAACGATGGTGGGAGAAATATCACGTAGATGTATATCTGGAGTCAAAGCCTGAAGGTGGGGATCCGAGAAGAAACAGGTAAGACTGGAGGCCGTGTTTTGATGTATGTATTTAGGGGAAAGAGTACACCACATTTTAAAAGTAGAGATTACGGGATGTAGTTTACTTAAAATCAATAGGTAAGTCGTTAGTGATTTGGGGTATTTGACCTCTTCTTCCAGTTTCATGTTTTAAAGGAAATATAAGATTTCCTTGATGTTCAAAGTGAATATTGATTTCTTCTTTTAATTATGTATGAGTGAAAGTGTTTTATATGCAAGGGAAGAGCTTCCCTTCTTTTAACCTAACTATACCAAAAATACTATTTATTGCTAAATTAACAATCCTACAACATTCAAGTGAATTTTAAAAATAAGCTATTGTCCCTGATGGTACTAACCTTTGTTATTTTCCATGTTCCATTCCTGACTTATTTTACATAACTGTCTTACTTTAATTTATGTAACTGACATTAAAGCTATATATTAAATGCATGTGTTTTAATAGAAAACTAAACCAAACAAAAATGTTGTGAAATACAGTTATAAATGAAAATGCTGTGTTGATGCAATTTTGTTAAGACTCCTCAAACTCTCCCTATACTATACCTGAACTCATGCAAACCCTTAGAAGGACCTCATACGATACAAGCCTGAGATCTGATATCCCACAAACATAAAATGTTGACATTTTTAGGATCATTATACTCAAGAGGAGATAATTTGTGTTCTAAGATCTGAATTTTAATAGCTGCAATACTTATTTAATTTTTCCAATAATATTAGCAGTTACCTTTACTGTTTACCTACCAAATGTGAGACAATGTACTAAGCAATTTACATACATTAATTATCTCATTAATCCCTCATGAGATCAGAATGGGACAGGAAGTAGTTTCATTTTGTTGTTGTGTTAGGCGCCACTGAGTTGGTTCCAGTCCATAGCGATCTGTATACAACATAACAAAACCACAGCCAGTCCTGCACTGTCCTCACACTCCTTGCAGTGCTTGAGCCCACTGTGGTGGCCACTGTGTCAATCCACCTCGTTGGAAGTATTCCTCCTTTTCACTGACCCTCTACTTCTCCAAGGACTGATCTCTCTTGACAACATGACCAATCAAAGTAAGAGAGACAAAGTCCGGGCATCCTTGCTTCTAAGGAGCATTCTAGCTGTACTTCTTCCAAGACAGATTTGTTTGTTCTTCTGATAGCCCCTGGTATATTCAATATTCTCTGGCAACACCATAATTCAAATGTTTATTATCGAGTTTTTGCATGCATATAAGGTGACTGAAAACACCATGGCTTGGCTTTCTAATACTTTAAAGAAGTCTTTTGTGGCAGATTTGCCCAATGCAGTATGTGGTTTGATTTCGTGACTGCTGCTTCCAGAGGCATTGATTATGGATCCAAGTAAAATGAAATCCTTGACAACTTCAATCATTTCTTTCTTTTTTAAAAAAATCATTTATTTATCATGATGCTGCTTGCTGGTCCAGTTGTGAGGACTTCTGTTTTCTTTAAGTTAAGGTGTCTTCGATCTTCGTCAGTAAGTGCTTCAAGTCATTTTCACTCTCAAAAAGCAAGGTTGTGCCATCTGTATACCACAGGCTGTTAATGAGCCTTCCTCCAATCCTGATGCCATGTTGGTTTTCAGATAGTCCAGCTTCTTCGATTATATGCTCAGAATACAGATTGAATAAGTATGATTCCTGATTTTACACCACCACAGGATGAAAAACTGACAGACGCGTGGTGGAGTTTTCACTTTATGTGAGAGGAAACCGATGCTGGAAAGATTAAGTGACTTATCCAAGTTCACAAAGTTAATAAATAGCAGAGTGTGATTAGGTCTGCCTCATTCTAATGTCTGAGCTCTTAACTGACTTTTAAGCTACCACTTACAATTTTGAAGAGAAAGGAGCTATTTTTGTTCCTCATATTTTGTGCCTCACCCCACAATCCCATGCTTTTGTTTTAGCAGCAGCAACTCAACAGAAGAACCCTCCATCAGATCAATCAGAGGGGCTTGAACAACTGCTGGCTGATACCAAATGCATGAAGCCAAGGGAAGTAGGGACACTGAAAAACTGCCCTGGTCATGCCTTTGGAGGATTCAATCTTGTAAGAAATTATTTCTTCCTCCAATGATATTGACCCCAGGTTTCCAGACACTGGGAATCACTTATTTGCTTAATCTCTGTCTACTCATATTTCAGTATTAGAATATCTGTTGGTGCCAGAGGATGGGGGAGGGGATGTCACTAAGCACAGCTTTTCTCCTATCAGTCCTTTGACAGATATTCATTGAGTACCTCGTATATGTCTGACACTGTATTTGTCATTCTTATCTATGTTTGCATAGATATTTCTTGTTTCTTTCACTGGAAGTTCAATTCCTTTTTTCATTATACTCTTTACTTGCTTTTCTCTTCTAAGTGTTTGGAGAAAAGGAAACTTCCTCAGCTGTCTTCTCTTGGGTAATCTGGGCTAGGCATATCAAGCAATGTCCGGTCATGTTCCTGGTAAAGCAGTACCCGAGGCATCTTCTGAACTGTCATTATCAAGGTGTTGTGTGCAGCTGAATCCCTGGGGAGTGCAAACTGTCAATGCACTTACCTGCTAACCAAAAGGCTGGAGAGTCGAGTCAACTCAGAAGCCTCTTGGATGAAAGGCCTGGTGATCTGCTTGGGAAAAATCAGCCATTAAAAACTCTATCAAGTACAGTTCCAGTCTGACACACATGGCGTCACCATGAGTTGGAGTCAAGTTGATAGTAAGTGGTTACCGATTGAGGTATAGCCAGGGCCAACTTCCTGGGTGTGCAACCTATGCTGTCACACAGAAGCTTGTGCTTAGAAGAGTGCCACGCTTGGTTGAAAGCTACGCTATCACTGTCTCAAAATTCTTGAGTTTTTACAAAAAGGGTCTTGCATTTTCATTTGGCATTTGGCCTGGAAAATTACATAGCTGGACCTGAGTGGAGCCATGGCTCGCTACAGCCAAGTGGAGCTGTGCTCACACAGGTGACCCTTGGCAGCCTCACCTAGATCCTCCATATTAGATTAAAGGGGAGTGAGAAGATGGATGGACATTTCACCTCATTCAGTAGAGGTCTGCTGTCCAATGACCAGTGATAAACATATTTTAGGTATCTCATATTCCACAAATTGCTCTGCAGTCAGACATATCACCAGTAGAATACCAGAGTCAAAAGACCCGACTTAGATTTTTTTTCTTGTTGTTGTTAGGTGCCGTCGAGTCGTGTCTGACTCACAGCGACCCTATGCACAGCAGAACGAAACACCGCCCGGTCCTGAGCCAGCTCCATGATTCTTGCTATACTTGAGCCCATCGCAGTTGCCACCATGTCAATCCATCTCGTTGAGGGCCTTCCACTCCTTTGTCAACCCTCCACCTTACCAAGTATGACATCCTTCTCCAGGGAATGGTCCCTTCTGACATGACCAAAGTATGAAGACAAAGTCTGGCCATTCTTGCCTCCAAAGAGCATTCTGGCTTCAGTTCCTCCAGGACAGACCTATTAGTTCTTTCAGTAGTCCACAGTACTTTTAGCATTCTTCACCAACACCACAGCTCAAAAGCATCAATTCTTTTTCCATCTTCTTTAACCACTGTCCAGCTCTCACATGCATATAGGTGACTGAAAATACCATGGCTTGTGTCAGGTGCGCCTTAGTCCTCAAGAAGACATCTTTTCTCTTCAGCACTTGAAAGACGTCCTTTGCAGCCGATTTGCCCAGTGCTATACATCGTGTGATGTCCTGACTGCTGCTTCCATTGGCATCGATTGTAGAACCAAGTAATGTGAAGTCTTTGACAATTTCAATCATTTCTCCATTTATCGTAATGTTGTTTATAGGACCAGTTGTGAGGATTTTTGTTTTATTTATATTGAGATGTAATCCATACTGCAGACTCTATTCTTCAACCTTCATCAGTAAGTACTTCAAGTCATCCTCACTTTAAGCAAGCAAAGTTGTGTTGTCAGCGTATTGCAGGTTGTTAACGATTCTTCCTCCAATTCTAATGCCATGTTCTTCTTCACATAGTCCAGCTTCTTGGATTATTTGCTCAGCATACAGATTGAATAAGTATAGTGAAAAGATAGAACCCTGATGCACTCTCCCTTCTTGATTTTAAACCATGTAGTGTTCTCTTTTTCTGTTCAAACGACAGCCTCCTAGTCTATGTACAGGTTTCTCATGAGTACGATTCAGTGTTCTGGAATTCCTTTCTTCTCAATGTTACCCATAATTTGTTATGATCTACATAATCAAATGCTTTTGCATAGTCAATAAAAAACAAGTAATTATCTTTCTTGTAGTCTTTGCTTTGAGCCAAGATCCACCTGACATCAGCAATGATGTTCCACATCCTCTTCTGAATCCACCTTGCATCTCTGGAAGTTCTCTGTCAATATACTGCTGCAACCGTTTTTGAATTATCTTCAGTAAGATTTTACTTGCGTGCGATATTAATGATATTGTTCAATAATTTCCATATTCTGTGGGATCACCTTTCTTTGAAATGGGTATAAATATGGATCTCTTCCAGTCAGTTGGCCAGGTAGCTGTCTTCCAAATCTCTTGGCATAACTGAGTGAGTGCCTCCAGCGGGGCATCCATTTGTTGAAAC
>NW_006921897.1:3121858-3123904 GCF_000298275.1 Orycteropus afer afer | reverse complement strand
CTGCATCATTCAATATTTTGCCCACAAAATCTTTCAATATTGCAACTTGAGGCTTAAATTTTTTCTTCAGTTCTTTCAGCTTGAGAAATGACGAGCATGTTCTTCCCTTTTGGTTTTCTAACTCCAGGTCTCTGCACATTTCATTACACTAATTGGCTTTGTCTGCTCGAGCCGCTCTTTGAAATCATCTGTTTAGCTCTTTATCTTGTCATTTCTTCCATTTGCTTTAGCTACTCTTCACTCAAAGGCAAGTTTCAGAGTCTCTTCTGATATCCATTTTGGTCTTTTTTTTCTTTCTCATCTTTTTAATGACCTCTTGCTTTCTTCATGGCTGATGCTCTTGATGTCATCCACAATTCTTCTGGTTTTCGGTCATTGGGGTTCAATACATCAAATCTATTCTTTAAATGGTCTCTAAATTCAGGAGGGATATATTCAAGGTCCTATTTTGACTCTTGTGGACTTATTTTATTGTCTTCAAGTTGAACTTGCATATGAGGAGTTGATGGTCTGTTCCACAATCAGCTCCTGGCCTTGTTTTGGCTGTGGATACTGAGCTTTTCCATCTCCTCTTACCACAGATGTAGTCAATCTGATTCCTGTGTACTACATCTGGTGAAGTCTATGTGTATAGCTGCCGTTTGTGTTGTTGAAAAAATGTATTTGCAATGAATAAATCATTGGTCTTGCAAAATTCTGTCATGCGATCTGCAGCGTTCTTTCTGTCACCAGGCCAAATTTTTCAACTACTGGTGATTCTTCTTTGTTTCCAACTTTTGCATTCCAATCACCAGTGGTAAGCAACACATCTAAATTGCATGTTCGGTCAATTTCAGACTGCAGAAGTTGACTTACATTTTAGCTCTTACTCACAAGGTGATCTTAGTAAGTCATTTAATGTCCCTGGGCCTCAGTTTTTATCTGCAAAATGGAGACAGTAGTATCTGCTTTACATGATATAAAATTAGCATACTGTAAGGCAGACATATTGTCTCCACTTTATGGATAGAAACCTGGGAGTCCCTGAGTGGCGCTAACAGTTAAGTGTTTGAACCAACCCAGAGACACCTTGAAAGAAAAGCCTAGAGATTTGCTTCCGAAAGGTCACACAGCCTTGAAAACTCTAGAGCATAGTTCTACTTTACAACACATGGGGTCGTCATGAGTTGGAATTAATTTCATGGCAACTGGTTGTTTTTATATCCTTGAAAGGGTATTTGTGAGACTCAGATGAGATAATGTATCTGAAATTTGTTGAATGCTATTCAAGCTTTTGTGACCAGTCTAATTGTTTAGTCTTTCTAATGTCTATATATGACAGATGAAAACATTCCTATGTAACAGAAGAGGTGATAGTCATTATTAAAATCAACTGTACAAAGTAGGAAATGCACAAAGAAACAGATAAAACAAAACGTTGCCAAGAACGCATGGCATTTCTTGGGTTGGAAGCTATCAAAAGTTATTAACTAACCACCATGATATTTTCAAGTCCTTGAGGCAGGTCTCATTATTTTAAATAATTAAGATATCAGGAGCATCATTTCCCAGCTACAACACTATTGTCTTTCTACACATTAGTCTATTACTCCAAAAAGCACAACTGAAAATATTTGGGAGGAATTTGTACCTACTTGTCTAAGTTTCCCAATCCCTTGTATTCATTCTTCTTTCTCCTTTCTTTCTATTTGTTGACAGGTGGTATTAAATTCTTGTTGTTCTTAGAAAACAAGAAAATGCTTAAAATCTTATTTCGCCTTTATGTCAGAAGTCACTGCCAATCTCCTCCTACTCCCTACCTTTCCAGTCAACTATGGGCAGTTATTCAGGTCCAAATGTTTATGGAAAGTTATTTTAAAAAAACAAACAAACAGAGGAATCTGTGCCCATAAGAACTGCCAGTGTCCTGTCCTGTTAATTGGGATGAGGTGAGAAGCTTTGCCATTTTTTTTTTTTTTGGTATTTTCTTTTTTATTAGGATTTGGGTGAAGATTTACAGAGTAAATTCACTTTTCATACAGCAGTTCACATATACTTTGTCTCATG
>NW_006921897.1:3120293-3120968 GCF_000298275.1 Orycteropus afer afer | reverse complement strand
TGACAACTCAGTACTGTATATGCAAAGGGGTTCATATTTGTTGTCTGTAATGAGCTTTGCCATTTTTTGAAGACTACTCTTAAATAAGCTTCCTCTTATCCTCCATGGCTTTTCTGACAGGTTTCTGGAAAGTTGGCTCATCTACTGATTCATTACAATGAGCTCATTTGGGGGTTCATTTGCCACATTTCCAGAGGAAAATGCAGAATGTGCACTTCTGATGTACAAGCTGAGGTTTATGTCTATTCCTTTCAAGTCTAGAATTTGCTTCTTGTTAAAAATACATTTCCAAGTTAGTAGACAACTAGGTGGGCTGTATTCTATACCAAAACTTAGGGGTTATACCTGACAACCACTGCTAGGCTATTTCATTCCCATGCAGTTGATTTTGAAGGCAAGATGCCTTGCCCAATCTGTGCATAAATAAATGTGTCCAGCATCTGAGCAGTCCATACAATATGGCCATTTAAATGGTCAAAAACATTGACCAGCCATTTGAGATCCTGTTTTACTTATCATCCACACATGGCTACACAGTAAAATTTAAAGTTAAAAAGCAATTTTATAGTTCCTTATACTTCATTTTTTCATATCACCAAGAGCCATTCATAAGTGAATCTTCATACTCCTATAGCTCAGCCTCTGGTCTTATCACAGATCCTGCCTTAGCACTTT
>NW_006921897.1:3114884-3120193 GCF_000298275.1 Orycteropus afer afer | reverse complement strand
GTGTGTGTGTGTGTGTGTGTGTGTGTATACACACACACACACATACACACACACATTCAATAACCCTCCCGGATTAGTATCCTCTGAGGAGGTGTTCCACTAGATTTGTTAAACTTGCTTTTCCCTCAAATACACCAAGGCTGATGGATTGGAGCATTTTGAAAGGTGTGTATGTGCACAGCCTTCAGCAAAACATACCCCCATTCATAATGGTAATGACAAAAGGGGGAAAAAATGGAATGATACCATTTGCCTTCAATCCAGCAAAGAGACTGTTTCTGACTGACAGTGCTCAAGCTCCTGCAAGAAAAGTTGCTAATGGCAGCAGGGCCAGAAACATGTAGGTGCTCATGGAGTGGATGCTTCCCTATAGGAGGCTGATGGCCCAACATTGAGGAAAGAGCTGGGAGTGGGTATGAACAAGAGGCTCTAACAGTGACGGACCACTCAGGCCCAAGACAAGCTGCTGCTCCTATTTTGGCTTCCATTTTCTCATCTGTAAAGGGAGAAGGTTGAGTTTCTTAGACAGAGTGACTTTTGATAAGGAGGTGACTGTAGAATATACTTGTAAATGGGCTATGGAGCCAGACTGCTGGGTTCAAGTTCTGCTCTGCCATTAATTACCTGGGTAGCTTTGCAGAAGTTACAGAAACACTCTCTGCTTCAGTTTCCTTACCTACAGAAATGGGGCAATAATCATGCCTACTCCTCAGTATTGTTTTGAGAATGAAATGAACTCATATATGCAAAGCATTTAGCACAGTACCTGGCACAGGGCAAATGTTCAATAAATTGCAGATAACTGCCTTGGAAACCCAAGGAGGGGTCGCTAGGAGTCAGGGCTGACTCGATGGCAAATAACAACAACTATTATTACTGGGAATCTCTAGGTGGTACCAACCATTAAATTCTAGGCTACTAACTGAAAGGATGACGCTTTGAGTTCACCAAAAGGCATCTCGGAAGAAAGGCCTGGCAATCCACTGCCAAAAAATCAGCCACTGAAAACCCTACATTCTACTCTGACAGACATGGGGTCATCAAGAGTTGGAGCTGACTTGACAGCAACTGGTTTACGTTTTTTCTATTATTATTATTGGTGGTCTGGAAGCTAAGAAAAGATCACAATTGTTGACTAGGATGACATCTGGTCCTGGAGGCCCAGAAAACCCAAAACATCAGGCCTGTCAGTGCCCCCAGCACACACATTGAGTCATTGTCCTCTTGATTTAGCCTGGCCTTTGGTGAATGGAATGTTCCTCTCTGTCTTAGTTCTTGAGTGCCACTATAATAGAAATACCACAAGTGGATGGCTTTAACAAACAGGAATTTATTCTCTTATACTTTAGGAGGCTAGAAGTTAAATTCAGAGTGTCAGTTCTAGGGGCTAGATGAAGCCCCATGACCCTGGACTTCAGCTCTGCCTCTAGCTCCAGGCCCACTGGAGCAAGAGGCTTCTTCTAATGCATACAGTGGCTGGCTGCTGAAGCTGACAAATCCAAGGTCATAAGGTCAAATAGCATAATCCCAACATCAACAGGCAACACAGCAGGCCACTGGTTCAAGTCTAGGAATAATCTCAAGATTGGCAGGCAGCACAGCTGGCCACAGAATCAAGTATCCAGATGTGCCAAAAAGCTAGAGACCAATCTCAAAATTTCTCCTTATATACTGGAATGTCTCATTTTATACTTATATACACACCCCAACAGCAGCTACTTAGCTGCTCAGAGCAGATTCCACCATGGAAGTGATTACATTCTCATTATGGGGAAAAACTATATCCAGCAGCCAAGCCATGGCCTAGTCAAGGTGACACCCACCCTTAACTACCACAACCTCCCTGCCCCCTTTACCATACGTACACTGCAACTCCCAGCTCTCTGACAGTGCTTCACCCAAATCAGAAAGCAAGCACATCCACGGGCCCACAGTACAAACAAACCCAATGACATAACACTGTGACAGATCACTGAAAGCACAGCCTCACATCCACCCTTCACACCACATCCACCCATGCACAATCTCTTTCTCTGGCTTTGCCCAAGAACATCATATACGATACTATCATTGAAAACATGGAGGTTTAGAACAGTGCCCCAGGCCCATGCTACGCCTCTGAAGGCCACCTCCTCCCTGGCATTGTCTCTCACCTCTGTTAATGGAAGCAATGTGCTCTGGCTGGCTTCACATAGTCTCCTGGTCAGCTGGCTGCCACATGAATAAGAATGCCTTGCATTAACTGGCTGAGTGAGACCTTCATTACCTGAAGTCCAAAGCTCTTCACTTTCCAAATCTGTGTGGATACAAAATAACAGATAGTGTCCTTCCCTGCATCACTATCACTGCAGTAATTGTTCCTTCAGAGGGCAATGTAAAATTACAGGAAACAAGAGTGGTCTTCAGTTCCTAGCCTGGGTATCTCCATCACTTTTTTAGTCTGTGCCAAACTGTGGCTTGCTCTGGCAAACATTGTTTTCTTCCATAGCTTGTGATCCAGGTAATTATTTGCCCAGAAGAACACTGCCTGACTGGGGCTCTAACTTATTTGGATATCCTGAGTTCCTGGAAACCCTGGTTCAGGTCTGAGGCCAGTCACGGAGAATAGGATGTAGTAGGAAAGGCTGTCACTTGATTGACATTCAATTTAAGAAAATGATTGCTACCCATTCCCCTGGTTGGGTTGCCAACTTACACAACAACCATCCCTTCCAAGTTATCAAACCTTTATGGAGCACCCTCTACTCTCAATTTTTTTTTCACTCTTTGAAAACTTTTCCTCCCCACTGTCCTGCCAGGTAACTGGTTAGGGCAGTGATACAGGTATCAAGGTGATGTGAGAAATGCATTAGCCTTTGCCTCTGCTCATCCACAATCCTACTGTGGCACCTACCTCAAGACAGTTCACGTCTCCTCTTGTGGGGTCAGTTTCCTTATGATACATCTAAAGGTTACAAGTGTGCCATATGATTTTTGATGAGTGATTTTTCAGAAGCTGATCACCACACCTGTCTTCCAAGGCAATTCTAGGTAGACTAGAATTTCCAGCCTTGTAGTTAGCACCAAAGCACTCAACCGTTTGTACTACCAACGGACTCCATAAAGGTTATGTTGTTGTTGTTATGTGCCGTCAAGTTGAACGCGACTCATAGCGACCCCTCCTTGGGCTTCCGAGGCAGTATCACTACGGAAGTAGATTTCCCCATCTTCCTTCCGAGGAGTGGCTGGTGGGTTTGAACCACCAGCCTTCTGGTTAGCCTTAGCCACTATGCTACCAGAGCTCCTATAAAGGTTATAGGCCTTATTTATTTATTTATTTATTTTTGTAACTTCCTCTTTGGTGGATTGCCTGAGATTTTGATTTGAGGTATACCCACTTATTTCTAAAACCAGAGCAGATTATGATGTCCTGAGTCTGAAAAGTATCTTTGACTTAGAAGATGCCTCTAAAACTATGAACATCCCCCCAAACCAATAGGATTGAATGGATCAGGACACTAAGTAAGGAGTGTGGCTTTAAAGCCTTCACCATGCATAAATGGAAAGCTGCTCCCAAGGAACCAGATCTCAACTTCTAAACCAAAGGCACCTGAAGGCTGGATCCAGGACTAAAGAAAGAGTCTAGAGACAGCATGTTGGGATGGGAAGGACTAGACTTACAGTTGAAGGACTCAGCTTCTAGTCCTGCTCTTCCACAGTTCAGTTGCTGGGTAACCAATTCATATCTCCTCTCCAGACCACATTTCTCCATCTTTGAAATGAGGGATTTGGGTTAGATATTCTCAAAGGTATCCTCTAGTTTTGATCTGTTGTTTTTTTCCCTGAAAGGTTTCACATAGAATATGAAGCATTTGAGAGTCACACACAGTGTCCCCAGTGCTAGGTCACTGTTTGCTTGTCACGGGCACAGGCAAGCGGATGTGTGTGACAATCCTAACTGTTCTCACCAGCCATCAAGTGCACATCTGTCCTGCTGACAGATCAAGAGGGTTGCCTTTGTGTCTGGATGACAGCATAGTCATATTACTGCTTAACTTGAATAAGAGCACCACTGACTACCAGACAGAAGGATGTGGGTTCTCCATAACGGAATCACATGTTTCCACTGTCAAGGAAACAGATTAGCTAATCATGAAAGCCGACAGATATGGAGTTGTTGTTGTTGTAAAGTGCTGTGGAGTTGTCTCTGACTCATAGCAAACCTATGCACAGCAGAATGAAACACTGCCCAGTCCGGTGCCAGCCTCATGATCCTTGCTATACCTAAGCCCATCATTGCAGCCACTGTGTCAATCCATCTTCTTCTTGAGGGCCTTCCCCTTCTTCCTTGACCCTCCACTTTACCAAGCATGATATCCTTCTCCAGGGAATGGTTCCTTCTGACAACATGACCAAAGTAGGTGAGACAAAGTCTGGCTATTCTTGCTTCCAAGGAGCATTCCAGCTGCACTTCGTCCAGGACAGATTTGTTAGTCCTTTTAGCAGACTATGGTACTCTTAGCATTCCTTTTAGCAGACTATGGTGCTCTTAGCATTCTTCTCCAACACCACAACTCAAAAGCATCAAATCGTCTTTGATCTTCCTTATTCATTGTCCAGCTCGCACATGCATAAGAGGTGATTGAAAATACCATGGCTTGGGTTAGGTGCACCTTAATCTTCAAGGAGACATCTTTGCTCTTCATCACTCGAAAGAGGTCTTTTTCAGGAGATATGCTCAATGCAGTATGTCATCTGATGTCTTCACTGCTGCTTCCATTGATGTTGATTGTAGAACCAAGTAATATGAAATCTTTGACAACTTCAATCTTTTCTCCATCCACCATGATGCTGTTTATTGGACCAGTTGTGAGGACTTTTGTATTCTTTATATTGAGGTGAAATCCATGCTGAAGACTGGTGTCTTTAATCTTCATCACTAAGTGCTCTAAGTCATTCTCACTTTCAGCAAGCAAAGTTCTGTCATCTGCATTTCACAGGATGTTAATGAGTCTTCTCCCAATCCTGATGCCACGTTCTTCATGTAATCCAGCTTCTTGGATTATTTGCTCAGCATACAGATTGAATAAATATGGTGAAAGGATACAACCTTGACATACTCCCCTCTTGCTTTTGAACCTTGCAGTATCCCCTTGTTCTGTTTGAACGACAGCCTTCTGATCTGTGGACAGGTTCCTCATGAGCATAATCAAGTGTTCTGGAATTCCCATTCTTCTCAATGTTATCCATAGTTTGTTATGATCCACACAATTGAATGCTTTTGCATAGTCAATTAAACATAAGTAAACATCTTTCTGGTATTCTTTGCT
>NW_006921897.1:3108781-3113489 GCF_000298275.1 Orycteropus afer afer | reverse complement strand
CCTATCACAAACAGCGTTGTACTTCAGGACAGATCTTGAAACATCCTTTATGATGATGAATGCCACACCATTCCTCTTTGTCATTCCTTGCATAGTAGATCATAGGGTTGTCTGGTTCAAAATGGCCAAAACCAGTCCATTTCAGCTTACTAATGCCTAGGATATCGATTTATGTGTTCCATTTCATTTTTGACAACTCTCAATTTTCCTAGATTCTTACTTCATACATCCATGTTCCAATTATTAAGGGATGTTTCTATCTGTGTCTACTCATTTTGAGTCATGCCACATCAGCCAATCGAGGTGCCAAAAGCTTTACTCTCTCCATATCATTTGGGTCATCTCTACTCTGAGGAGTCAGCTCTTGCCTAGTCAAATTTTGAGTGCCTTCCAACCTGATGGGCTCATCTTCTGGCACTATGTTGGACAATGTTTCAGGGCTGTTCATAAAGTCTTTCCAGTAATATATCAGTGTTTCACTGCTATTCATAAGGTTTCCACTGGGCAATTGTTTGAGAAGTGGATGGCTTCTTCCTTCTTCCAAGTCTCTCTTAGCCCGGAAGCTCTGCTGAAATCTGTCCACCATGGGTAACTCTGCTGGCATTTTGCAACATGGTGGCATAGCCTCCAGCCTCATAGAAACACATAAGCCACCACAGGATGACAAACTCACAGACAAGTTTGTCTCCCTTAGTTGTTCCTAACCCCTCTACACCTGCCTATCTAGGGGAACAGCCTTAAAATAGAGCCACTCACAAATGAAAAGCAATCCCCAAGCCCCGGCCTGCCTACCTCAGGCCCTGGCCTTAATATGGAGCCACGTCCAAGTGAAAAGCAGCCTCCAAACCCCAGGCCCACCTACCTCAGGCCTTGGCCTTAATAAAGAGCCTCCCCAAGGAAAAAGCAGCCTCCAAACTCCTAACATATATGGAGAGGCCATGTAAAATAGAAAGTGTGGTATAGATGAGAGCTGTTATTAAAATAGTAAAACAGAGGATTTCCAGAAAGATGGAGGAATAGGCAGACAAGCTACCTACACCCTCTAAAAGAAAGATACAAGAATCCAATTGAAATAGATACAGATGATAAGCCTAGAATCCTGAGCCTGAAGGGAAAGGATAAAAAAGTGGATTAAATACCAACTAGTAGTTTGGTGGTGCAGTGGATAAGGTATTTGACTAACAACCAGAAGGTCAGCAGTTTAAACCCACCAGTTGTTCCATGGAAGGAAGATGGGGTGATCTAGTTCCATAAAGATTTACAGCCTCAGAAATCCAGTGGGCGTCATTATGAGTCAGAACTGACTCAAGGGCAGTGAGCTTCTCTTTTTGGTAGTAGTTTGAAGTAGAAAAAACTGAATAAAAACAGTGAATAAGGAGACAAATGGAGCTATGGATTATTGACTGGTCTGATGGTATGGTCATTTTGAATATTTGCAAGTGATGTTCTGATCAGGCCAGCAACCTGGTAATCACCTCTGCTTGCTGAGCACTGCACAGGCACCCATGCTAGTGGATGGGGACCAGAAAGACTTTTTTTGTTTTTTATGCTCTCTGTCCTTTTCTTGTTTTTCTTTTGTTCTTTTTCTTCTATCTTTTTCTTTTTGTGGTTGTTGTTTGTACTGTTTTTATTTTTGTTCTCTTGCTTTTATTTGTTTTTGGCCTCACCAGGTGGGAGACAGCAACAGTGCCCACATGACCCAAACACATCTGTACCTCCTATACCCAGACCCAATGAGCAAGGACCATCACCTGTTTCTGCACCAACTAACTGATGACAGACAGTGGCCAATGTCAGCCAAAGCTGCCCTCAGCTGCTCTACACAAACAGTAAACAGAGAAGTGTACACACATTCTGATTCTCTATCAAACCCACCAGGAACAGGTGGTAGGTGCCTAAGTGCTGCCCAACTAGCAAACAGATCGGCACACCAGCACCACTTTATTGGATTAAAAAAAAAAAAAAAAGCCAACTATCTGCCATTGAGTCACATCTGATTCATAGCGACCCTTTTTTGGGTTTCTGAGGCAGTATCACTATAGAAGTAAATTGCCCAACCTTCCTTCTGAAGAGTGGCTGGTGGGTTTGAACCACCAGACTTTGGGTTAGCAGTCAAATGCCTTAGGCACTATGCCACCAGAGCTCTTATTTTATTGGATAGATCAAAACAAAAAGCAGCAAAACAAAACAAAACATAAAATGTAATAACCTTGGCTAATCACACCAACATGCAAGCCAATTCATACAACAATATCACAATGTCTCAGAGACAGATGATAATCCCAGCTCACACAAAGAAGCAAAATAAAGTAGTATTAAGGTACCAAAGTACAGAGTCAGAAAAACTCCCTGAGGAGGAAATGACATTGCAACTATATGATAAGGAATTCAAAAGAATTATATTTAGGTACCATCAATGGATTGAGAGGCAAATCAAGGAAAACACTGACAAAATTAAGGATAACATAGACAAAACTCTAGAGGAATTCAGGAAAACAATACAAGAACAAACTGATAAAATAAATGAAAAATTAGAAACCATATTGAAACAAACAGAATTACAGAAGATAAATACTAAGATTTCAGAAATAGAGAACACATTGAAAGGGCAAAAGAGTAGAACTGAATAAATGGAAGATAAATTAGTAAGATTGAAGGCAAATCTCTCAATACTACTATGTTAAGGGAACAATCAGAAAAAGAATGAAAAAATGAGGAAAGTCTAAGAATTATGTGGGAAACCATCAAGAGGAATAACTTACATGTGATTGGAATTCCAGGATAGGAAGAAACAAATAAAAACACTGAGAAAATTTTCAAAGATTTGTTGGAAGATAACCTCCCTAACATGATGAAAGATGAGAAGATATGCATTCAAGAAGTTCAATGAACCCCAAACAGGATCAACCCCAAAAGAAAATCAAGATGATGGATCATAATTGAACTTTCTAAAAACCAAGGACAAAGAAAGAATCCTGAAAGCAGCACAGGAAAAATGAAAAGTTACCTAAAAAGGACAGCTAGTAAGAATAAGCTCTGATTTCTCTGCAGAAACCATACAGGCAACAAGACAATAGCATGCCATAGTAAAAACCTTGAAAGAAAAAAAAAATGCCAACCAAGAATTATACCCAGCACAACTGTCCCTCAAATCTCATGGTGAAATTAGGTCATTTTCAGGTAAACAGACATTGAAGGAATTTGTAAAAACCAGATCACCCTTACAAGAGATGCTAAAGGGAGAAATAACAATAGTAGACAATGACCTGTGATTAACAGACATGAAAACATCACCTAGGAACCAATACAGATGCAGAAGTATCCAAAGTAAAATAAACTTACAAGATTCAAAGCAGGGAACTAGAGACATCAATTTGTAAATGAGGGCAATTATAAAGAAAACAGAGGGAATTAATAGTAGTTACAGAACTTCCAAATGGAGAGGAAGTCAAGATGATTTTGTGGTAGGATGGACTGTTTTAAACTTGAAAAGAAAACAATAAATCACAAGGTAACCTCAATGAAAATTAATACACCTTCTCATTAAAATAAAAAACAAGAAGTCATAAATATTTACCAAGTACCAATACAATAGTAATGAAAGAAATGATTTTAACCAGAGACATCAATTTGTAAATGGGGACAATTAAAAAGCAAAAAGAGGGAATAAATAGTAGTTACAGAACTTCCAAACTGAGAAGAAGTGAAGATGATTTCGTGATAAAATGGAATGCTTTAAAATTGAGAAGAAAATAATAAATCACAGGGTAACCTCAATGAAAATTAATAAACCTTTTCATCAAAATAAAAAAGGCATAAAATTTACCAAATACTAACACAACAGCAATGAAAGAAATGATTTTAAAAATTCATAGACAAAATGAGCTCAGCACATACAATTATGTGAAGCAAAGAAATCAACACCACAAAAAAAACACATAACAAAATGACAGCAATAAATTCATACTTGTTGATAATTACACTGAATGTAAATGGATTAAACACACCAATCAAGAGACAGAGAGTTGCAGAATGGATAGGAAAATATGACTCATCAATATATCCTGTCTACAAGAGATACACTGTAGACACGGGGAAAAAGAGACTGAAAATCAAAGGTTTGAAAAAATGTATCAAGCAAATGGCAATCAAAAAAGAGCAGAAATGGCAATATTAATTTCTGATAAAATAGACTTTAGGACATAAACCACCATAGAGACAAGGAAAGACATTACATAATGATTAAAGGATCAGTCAAAGAAGAGGACATAACCATAATAATTATCTGTGCACCTAATGAAAGAGCCCCAAAATACACAAACAACATTTAACAGAATTGAAAAGAGCAATAGACAACTCTACAGTAACAGTAAAAGACTTTAATATACATTTTCAATGAATGATAGAACAGAAAGAAACTCAACAAAAACAGAGGAACTAAACAATACAAACAACCAACTTGATCTTATAGACATGTACAGAGAGAACAGTTCACTCAACAACAGCACAATATACATTCTTTTCCAGCACACATGGAACTTTCCCCAGAATAGACCATGTATTAGGCCACAAAGCCAGCTTCAATAAATTTAAAAACATCAAAATACTACCAAGCTGGGACTGTAAAATGGTACAACCATTGTGGAAAGCAGTATGGCGATTCCTTCAAAAGTTGGAAATACAAATACCATTTGACCCAGCCATCCCA
>NW_006921897.1:3102118-3106039 GCF_000298275.1 Orycteropus afer afer | reverse complement strand
GTGGCTGTGATGATGGGCTCAAGTATAGCAGGGATTGTGGGGCTGGCGCGGGATCAGGCAGTGTTTCGTTCTGCTGTGCATGGGGTCGCTATGAGTCGGAAACGACTCGACGGCACTTAACAAACAACATCCTACTTTGATGAGTAGTGACTGGCTGCTTGTGAGTGGCCATCTATGGCGAAATAATTTGTCTCTCCTTATGTGGAGCAAAGAAGAGTGAAGGAAGAAAATCAAAGATGAATGGAAAGAATTGGTCCAAAGGACTAATGGACCATGAAAACCTCAACCTATATTACTCTCAGACCAGCAGAACTAAATGGTATCCAGCTACCAATGCCAATCATTCGAAAAGGGATCAAAATTTGAAATGCTAGATAGAGTGGAAGAAAAATGTCAAATAAAATTTAAAAATATAAAAAAAAATCAGGATTACTGGTCAGATAGAGACTGGTGAAACCCCCAAGACTATGACCCCTAGTCACCCTTTGGGCCTGGAATTGGACTCACTCCCATGGCTAACTTTTAGTCAAATAACAGACCTACAATCTGAACAAGGACACCAGGGAGCTGCACTCCTTAGAACAATCAACTATGGGCGATCAGAAGGGCAGCACTTGAACAAAGAAAAAAAGCTAGGGATGCAGGAATGCACAGGCAAGAAGGACACAAGGAAAGGGTAACCACAGGGAGGAAGCGGGAAGAGATCTCTTACATTGTGAGGAATGTAATCAGTGATATGAAACAAAATGTGTATGAACTGTTAAATGTAAAATGAATCTGCTTTGTAAAATTTCACCTAAAAAAACATTAAATTAAATTTAAAAAAAAACTATAGTCACCAAAAGAAAAAAATAAAAGTTTTGAGCAGAAGTAAATGAAACAGAAAAACAAGAGGAAGAATTAACAAGACTAGAAGTTGGTTCTTTGCAAAGATTAATAAAATCAACAAACTACTGGCAAATTTAACCAAGGAGAAGAAAGAGAAGATGTAACCAACATGAATAAGAAATGATATGGGCAATATTACAACAGAACCAACCAAAATATAAAGTATAGTATCAAGATACTATGAAAAATTGTACCCCAACAAATTTGAAAACCTAGAAGAAATGGACAGATTTCAGAAATACACTACCTACATAAAACTAACAAAGACTGAAGTAGAAAATGTGAACAGATTCATAACAAAAACAACAAAAAAGAAACCAAACAGGCCGTTAAAAAAAAAAAAGAAGAAGAAAAAACACCAAAAAAAAAAAAGTAACTGGTGTATTCTACCAAACATTCAAAGAAAAACTGACACCAATTCAACTAAACTATTCCAGAATACAGAAAATGAGGGAATATTCCTGAATTCATTTTATGTAGTAAGTATAACCTTGATACTAAAGCCAGGCAATGGAACTACTAAAAAAGAAAATTATAGAACAATATCCCTCATGCAACACAGATGCAAAAAACTTCAATAAAATCCTAGCCAATAGACTCCAACAACATATCAAAAAAAAAAAAAAAACAACCAGCATCATGACCAAGTGGGATTCATATCAGATATGCAGGGATGGTTCAACATTAGAAAAACAATCAACATAATTCACCACATAAATAAAACAAAGGAAAAGAATGACATGATCATAGCAAATGATATAAAAGAGACATCTGACAAAATCCAACATCCCATTCCTGATTAAAAAAAAAAAAAAACCCTAAAGAAAATAGGAATACAAGGGGAATTCCTCAACATAATTAAAGGCATATACACAAAACCATGGGCAATATTATTCTTGGTGTGGAGAGTGTGAAAGCATTCCCCTTACGAACAGGTACCAGAAAAGCATGTCCTCTGTCACCACTATTCAATATTCTCTTGAAATCCTTGCCAGAGCAATAAGGCAAAAAATGGAAATAAAAGACATCCAAATTGGCAAAGAAGAAGTAAAACTATATTTATTTGCAGATGATATGACCTCATACATAGAAAATCCCAAAGACTCAATAAAAAAAATGGCTGGAACTAATTGAAAGTTTCAGCAAAGTGACAGGGTACAAGATCAACATACAAAAATCAGTTTTATTCCTTTACGTTAATAAAGAGAACTCTGAAAAGGAAATCAGGAAAGTAATACCATTTACGATAACCACCCAAAAGATAAAGTGCTTAGTAATAAATCTTACCAGAGACACAAAGACTTGTACCAAGGAAACTACAAACACCATAACAAGAAACCCAAAGACATCTACATAAATGGAAGACTATACTATGGTCATGGACAGGAAGACTTAACATCATGAAATGTCAATATTATCCAAAACGATCTACAGATATAATGTAATCCCAATCCAGATTTCACCACCTTTCTTTAAAGAGATGAAAAGACTAATCACTAACTTTATATGGAAATAAAAGAGACCTTCAGTAAAGCACAACTAAAGAAGAACAACAAAGTAGGAGGACTCACACCCCCCAAACTCAAAACTTATTCTACAGCCATGGTAGTTAAAACAGCCTGCACCTGGCACAATGACAAACCAATAGATGAATGCAACAAAATTGAGAATACAGAAGAAAATCCATCCACCTGCAGACAACTGATCTTTGGCAAAGCACCAAAACTCATTAAATGGGGAAGAGATGGTCTAATAAATGGTGCTGGCAAAACTGGATATCCATCTGCAGAAAAATGAACAGGAACCATAGCTCACAACAGAACTAAAAACTAACTCAAGTTGAATCAAAGACCTGAATCTACAACCATAAAGGTCATCAAAGAAAACTTAGGGGCCCTAATTTAGGGCCCAACTACACTATTGAATATAACTAAAATCATACAAACACCAGAAGACAAAAATAGATCACTGGGGACATCCTATAAATCAGATAATTATGTGCATCAAAAGATGTCACCGAAAGAGTAAAAAGAGAACCCACAGACTAGGAAAAAAAATTGGCAATGATATATCAGACAAGGGACTAATCTATAAAATTTATAGAAAACTTCAACAACTTAACAACAAAAAGGCAAATAATCCAATTTAAAAATGGGAAGAGGACATGAACAGACACTTCACCAAAGAGGACATTCAGGCAGCTAATGAACACATGAAGAAATGCCCATGATCATTAGCCATTAGAGAGATGCAAATTAAAACAACAATAAGAGATCGTCTCAGCCCAGCACTAATAGCAAAGTTGAAATAAAAATAAAAACAGAAAACAATGAATTCTGGTGAGAGCGTAGAGAGACAGGAACCCTCCTACACTGTTGGTGGGACTATGAAATGGTAGAACCTCTGTGGAAAGCAGCATGGTGCTTCCTTAAAAAGGTAGACATAGAAATACCGTGTGGTTCCACAATCCCAGTACTAGGTATATATCCTGGAGAAATAAGAATCGTGACACAGCAGATAACAGATAAATGCACACCCATGTTCACTGCAGCACTATTCACAATAGCAAAAACATGGAAACACCTACATGTCCATCAATGGAGGAATGGATCAACAAGCTATGATACATACACACAATGGAATACTATGCAATAATAAAGAATAACAATGAATTTGCAAAACACCTCATAACATGGATGAATCTAGAGGCCATTATGCTGAGTGAAATTGTTGTTGTTATGTGCTGTCGAGTCAGATCCGACTCATAGGGACCCTTCCTTGGGTTTCTGAGGCAGTATCACTACGGAAGTAGATTGCCCCATCTTCTTTCTGAGGAGTGGCTGGTGAGTTTGAACCACCAGCCTTCTGGTTAGCAGTCAAGTGCCTTTAGGCACTATGCTACCAGAGCTCGTAGAAAGAGACAGCCCCCTGCTATCTGGTGGGCTTGAACCGACAGCATTGTGTGTGGCAGTTGACTGCCTTAGGCCTGACGCCACAAAATGGCAAATATTATATGAGACTACTATTCTTTTT
>NW_006921897.1:3092851-3100923 GCF_000298275.1 Orycteropus afer afer | reverse complement strand
AAAATGTCCTCCAATATATAAACCTTTCCTTAACTTTTACAATAACGGACTAATACAATATTTGTCCTTTTGTGACTGACTTATTTCGCTCAGCATAATGGAGACTACTATTGTAAAATGTCAAGAAAAGGGTTATACAAAAAAAGAAATGTTCTCTGATGGTTACCAGGGGTAGATGGGGAGGGAAGGTAAATCACTAACTAGAGGGTAGACACATACTAACTTGGGTGAAGAGAATAAAATAAAAAAATGATTGAAAAAATAAAATACTAAGACATGCAGATGGTAAGTAGTACTGATAACACTGAGGTTAGTTCTTGCCATTTTTGCTGAACTAAGTAACTGATCTTAGCATCCATCCAACCACACAAAAATTACCCGGCATGCTGTCTTTGTACGTTCTTCTTTACCTGGATAGGAGGGCAAAAAAAGTTATCTAGCCTTTTTATTCCTGAAGCACTTAATTTGGTTTCTGTCAAGGTTTTACACCTTCCTTAATAAGAAAATGCCAGCTTCTCTAGCCTGTAATCTGGTTATCTAATACCCTGCTAAAGTGATTAAAATTGATTAAAATGAGGAGAGGATGCTCTTAGAAAAAAAAAGGAGGAAGAAAATGATTGGATTTCTATGCTTTAGGTTATATTTAAAGGAAGATTGAATGAACTTGATTTTGATTGAATTAAGGACACTGCAGACAATTAAAAACTTACTCCAAGTCTGAACACAGTTTTCTGGAATGCCTCAGCACAAAGAGTGTACCGTCACTTGTTTCATAAGCACAGATATCTTTTAATGCATAGATAATGTACTTTATAGAGGCTTCAGATATTTAATTACAACTGGTTTTGCTAACCCAAACCAGAAAGGGCTTGGTTGCCATTGAAGCACTTGCATTTTCCCATTTGAGTCCAGAGGACTATGGCCGCAGATCTCCTCATTTACATAGCACATCGCCAAGAGGTGGCAGTATTACATCCATGATGCATTCACCACCCCCACGGCTCATTTCACAATAGAAAGTCAAATGTGCAAATAAAATACGCAACAAATATTTCTGCCCTTTTTAAATGGCTGCATCAGTGATTGTCACTAAAAAACAGTCATTCGACTGTGATGTTTCCTTGTATAAAACAATCACCCAAAAATAAAAGCAAAGAACAAAAATTTATTGCCACCAGTGAGTTTACTGCATCTCTGGGAATCCATACCCATCTTTTTCAGTAATCACTTGTTTTCTGGTACAACATTCAACTCCTTCCCAAATATATTGGGGGGATAAAATGAATTTAAAAAAGCCTCACAGGACTCCTCAAAGGAAGGTCCTCTGTTTCTAGGTGAAAAGCAATCTGGGGGCGGGGAGAGCAAAAAGCTGAATATAGATAAAGAGCACCCAACTAAGTCATTCTTACTAATAAAACCTAACTATTTGAGATTAGACCCTTTCTGATATCATCCTAGATTGTTTTGAGCATCTGCTTAGATTATGATGTATGACTTGTGACTTAGTTGGGTTATGGTCCAATTAACTACTACCTAAGCTACTTGAATCTGTTCTGTTCCTTAGTTTTCGATTTCTATCCAGTCTTGGAAAATAAATAAGTAACAGCAGAAGCAAAACCATTTAAAAACTTGAATCTGTTGGATAATTAGGTTCTATAAAACTAGTCTTAATAAAAAGCAATGCCATAAATACATCTGAGCAATCAGGAAAGGGCATTCGATACAAAATTTTTTGGAAAATAGTGTAAATAGAAGTTAAGCACTTTACATTTGGCCTAATAGAAAGTTAAGCAGATCACACTTTCTGTAATCATAGGAAAATAAGACATTATTCTAAAGCATGAACTACATTATGCAAGACTTCTAACGATCCACCATTTGAGTGTTGGGAAACATTTTTGTGTGACTTACACCCTTAAGTTACTGATTAGAATTGGTGCACAGTCTATTTGTACAGAGTGTTTGGTGTATGGATTCTGAAAGTTATCTAAAACATTTATAAAGCAGTTAGATCACTGGTATTTGGCACATGTCAAAATATTTCCAAATTTCAATTTTCAAAACTGTATTCTATAGATTAGCCATAATATTGATGATTCTGCCTGGTTGTTGGCAATAGAATGCTTCAGAACTGTGTACTTTATTTCTTCTTCTATATTTCATTTTCTCAGACGTTATGGTTATGAAAGTACTGAATATTTTTTTCTATATCTAACATAAGCAGGGAACACTTCCTCATTGTGTACCAAGTTTGGGAAATTTTGATTGATAGACAGGATTCAAAGAGTACAAATTACTAGAAAATTATCTAGTAGGATCATAGAGAAGCACAGTATTGTGCTAATTGTCAAATGAGTAGATCAAATATCCCTTCCCATGACTTCAAACTGGACAAGGGTTTCAGTTCTGGAAAAGGAGGGAGCTAATTCAATTACTGTAACATCACTCTAATAAATCTTCCAGTTCTATCACTCTGTAGAATAATTCCCAGTCTTGACTTAATTCTTAATAAAATTCGACGTATTATGTGTTCATCTCCTACTACATGAAAAGAGATATTTTGCATGTTTTCATTGAATATACATTTTTTTCCTTATGTATGACTTATGCAGTTGTGTCATGATATCTGATGCTTCATCAAATACCCACTTTGCTCTGTGTACAGATATTCTTGTAACTCATTCAGACCTCTCCCCATGTCTCTACTTTCCCTCTTCACAGGGATTTTTCCTATTCCAGGGAAAGATGAGGGTTATTCAAGAAGAAGCAAAAGAGACAAGAATAATATCAACATTTATTTGATTATTTACACTGATTACCTCATTCAATCTTCCCAACAAAAATCTGAGGTGCATACTTCTATTTTTCTTATTTGAAAAAAGACTAAAGTAACGCTCAGAGATGTGAACTGACTTGCCCAAAGTCACACAGCTGGTAAATGCCAAAGACACAACACAATCCAACTTAGAGGAGGCAATACCCCCACTCCACCAATAACAGCTCTCATTTATTAAATCGTGTTATGTGTCAGGTACCATGCTAAGCATTTACAGGCATTGATTCATTTTAGTCTCACAACAATCTTATCAGTCCGGGGCAATACTAGCTCTATTTTGAAGGAAAGCAAATGGAGACCCAACAGTTGACGTAATCTGCCTATAACAGGCATACAACACTGTAGCCTAGGGTTCCAATCCAGGCATCTCTTGATTCCAAAACTCTTAACCGCCTGCAACAGAAAACAGACATGACGGTGACAGATGACTCAGCTACTGAAAACATGCTGAAATAATCCTGGGGCTGTCCAAGGATGGGAAATTGACCTTATGCTTATGGGTGGTAGCTCCTCTTCAAAACTTGACCCGGTAGCTCTCTGGACACAAAAGCCCATGTTTTCCCTTCATTCCATGTAGTGTTCAGCCCTGCCAACCCTTTGGATACTACAAACCTTTTAAAGACTAGTGCTAGTTGAGGGCGGAGGGGACCCTAGCTCTGGATGTTTGCATACAAAGGGAACAATCGTTGAAAACCAAGATCTGAGAGACCCAAAGAAATGAATCAATCATGGCAGACTTTTATACAGATTGACAAGTAGACAAGTTATTTGCAAATATCTTACTTTTATGGACTATAATGCAGACCTAAGATTACAGAACTTTATTTTTCTCAGCAAAAAAAGCTTTTTGGAATTCACTGTTAGGCAGAGCTATCTACAAAAGACCACAATTAAAGCAAACTTCCTTTTACTCTGTACCAAAGATATGATTTATAGCCTAGTCTCTAAAGATTAAAAAAGCTCATAGGCAAAGATAGAGACATCTATGCCTTGAATTATTAAAGTTGCCAGTCCCTATTTTTAAAAAAAGTCAAATTACTGTGCAGTCCTGGGTATCTGAGCCTCACTTCCATTTGCAGAAGGCAGCAGTGAGGATGCCAGCCTTGTCTCTTCTCTATTAAGTAATGAGCCATCTGTAAAGATGAGTTATTTGTAATCAACCCATCAGTAAAAACAGGACATGCCTAAGGATAAATCTAATCATCGTTGGTTGAAGTTTGGGTTCAGTGGCAGGCTTCTCTTTTGAAACCTAAGTATTAAATTTCATTTCTTGGTGTGTACATTAGAAATTTATCGCAAGCCAGTCTGCTGAGTTTGGCCTTGTGCTATACGTATGCTATTGGTACATATAATGAAAGGGCTTGGTGATATGGTCTTACCTCAGGGTTTTTCTGTTCAAGCATTTTGCATGAGTATGGGTAATTCCATAGCAAGGATTGTGAGGCTGGCACAGGACCAGGCAGTGTTTCATCCTGCTGTACATAGGGTCACTATGAGTCAGAGCCAAGTCAATGGTACCTAACAACAATAACATGGGTAATTCCAAGCAGAGGAAATGCAACTGAGAAGTGACCTGAAGTCCTCACTCTGTCCTTGTGAGCTTGGACAAGCTACTTAACCTCTGTGCCTCAGTTTTCCCTTGTGTAAGACAGGATGTTTGATTCACTCACTCCACAGGTATTTATTGGGTACCTATGATATTTTAAGCACTGGGGTTGTCACAGTGAACAAGACAAAGCCCTTACCCTCATGGAACTTATACTCTTATTGGAGATAGAATCAATAAACAAGTCAACAAATAATATAATGCATAATTTCATTAGCAAGGGGAATCCATTGGATCACAAAATAAAGTCCGAGAGTTTGGCTCATGGACTTTGCATGCATCACCAGGACAGACTAATCACTGCAGAAAGGGTATCACGTTTGATAAAATGGAAGGCCCACAAACCTAAGGGAAACCCTCAATGGCATGGACTGACACAATGGCCGTAACAATGGACTGGAGCATACCACAAACATGAAGGTGGTGCAACACTGCACAACACTTCATTCTGGTATACACGGGGTTGTCACGAGTCAGGGCCAACTCAATGGCAATTAATGACAACAACAATCTTATAGAGTAATATGTTCTATGGAAAAAAATATAGCAGAATAAGGGAGCAGGGAGTGATCTAGATGAAGAATGGATTGACTTTTAAATAAAATGGTCCAGGAATATCTCTGTGAGGAGGGGACCTTTCAGCAGAGACCTGGATGACATAAGGGATCCAGCCATGCAAAAACCTAGGAGAAGTCTGTCAGGGCAGAAGAAGAAACATGTACAACTCTGAGGTGACTGTGCTTAATATGAGGATGGATCAGAGTGAGGAAAATCAAGAACAATAGGAGATATGGAAGATCTTAGAGGGTCTTCTGGACCATGTTAAGGAACTGGACTTTTATTCTAAATATTATAGGAAGCCATTGAGGGGTTTAAGAAAGGGAGTGATTTGATTTACGTATTTAAAAGATTACTATCTGTTATGCAGAAAATAGACTGTAAGGGGAGTAGAAGTGGAAGCAAAGAAAGTAGTTAGGAAGCAAGATAAGATGTCAGTTCAGAGGAGATTGTTATTAGTGGTGGTGGTACAAAGTGGTCCAATTTAGGACATGTTTTGGAAGAAGCGCCAACATGATTTCTTAACATATTGGACATGGTGTGTGTTAGAAAGAGAGGACCACCTAATATATGGATGTGAAAGGCGGACAATGAATAGGGAAGACCAAACAATTGATGCATTTGCATTACAGTGTTGGTGAAGAATACTGCCAGAGAACAAACAAATCCATTCTACAAGAAGTACAGCCAGAATGCTCCTTGAAAACTAGCATCTAGACTTCAACTCACATACTTTGGACTTGTCATCAGGAGGGACCAGTCCCTGGAGAAGACTATCATGCTTGGTAAAGTGGAGTGTCAGGGACAAAGATAAGGAAACTCAGGAGATGGATTGACTCGATGACTGCAATAAGGGGCTCAAACAGCAATGACAGTGAGGATAGCGCAGGAGCAGACAGTGTTTTGTTCTGTTGTACACAGGGTAGCTACAGTTGGAACTGACTCAATGGTACCTGCTGAAAACAACAAATGAAAGAAAGGAGCCTTGGATGACTCTGAGGTTTTAGGACTGAGCAAGGAAAAGGCTAGAGTTGACACCAAATGAGACAGGAAAGACTGAGAGGACATAGAGTTTGGTGGCAGAATCATAAATTGTGTTTTGGACATGTGAAGTTTGACATTCTTATTAGACATTTATGTTTAAATGTCAATGTCAAGTCAGCAGTTGAATATGAGTCTGGAGCTCAGAAAGTGGTTGGATGTAGAGAGATACATTTAGAAATTTTCAGTATGTAGGTGGTTTTTGAAGCCATAGAAATGGATGATCCCCTCCCAAAGAAGAAAATGTAGATGGAGAATAAGAGAGGTCAAGGGATTGAACTTGGTCACTCCTATATTAAGCTGAGTAGATCAGATGGATAAGGAGCTGTGGATAAGGTACAATGGTTAAACACTTAGTTGCAAATCCAAACGATAACAATATGAACCCATCCAGGCCTCCACAGGGGAAAGACCTGGTGATCTGTTCTTTATTTTTTTTCAAATTGTGATTTGGGTAAAGGTTTACAGAGAAAATTCACTTTCCATACAGCAGTTCACATATACTTTGTCTCATGACATTGACCACAGTTTACCACAATGCAACAGCTCCCCTCCCACTTCCTCCCCATAGTTACCTCTTCCTTGTGTCCATCCCTCCATGGACTCCTGCCCCCTGAGCTGTCTCCTTGTGCACAAGCAGCCCTTCTTTCTCCCATGATTGTTCTCTCCAAGGAGTATATCTACTTGAGGTAAATGTTCAACTCATATACCTGTCTTTTGTTTGGCTGGAAACCACAGGTGTGGGTTCAATTCCATATCTGAAGGGCAGCTAGGGGCCATAGTCTCACCAGGCTCTATCGGACCAGGAAACTTGGTACCCCCGCCGCCTTTTTTTTTCCTCCAAATGATTTTGAGTTTTGTTCCACATTGTTCTCCTTCTCTATCAAGGATCTCCTACATAGATCCCCTTCCAAGTGGATGACAGTGGTAGCCGGGCACCATCTAGTTCTTCTGGTGGTGACCTGTTCTCAAGATGAGAGCTTAGAAAATGGTGGTGCCATTCTACTCTGTCACATGGGGTCACTAGGAGTCAAAATCAACTGGACCGCACTCAACAAAAGCAACAACAGATCAGGCAGAACCAGAAAATTAGACTCAGAAGTTACTGAAGCAGAAGGGGAAGTGAGACAGTAGTGTTTCCAAAAAAAAGCGTTTCAAGGTGGCAAGGAGTAAATGATCACATCAAATTTTGCTGAGAGATTAAAATTAGAACCAAGAATTGACCAACTGACTTAGCTGCATGGAAGACAGCTACCTGGTTAAGTAGCTCGATGAGATCAATATTTGTTCCCAATCCAAAGAAAGGTCTGACTTAGCTGCATGGAAGTTACTGAAAAATGTGGTGAGAATGCTGAAAAATGCTGTTGGAGCTGGTTGAAGAGACAACGGAAGGTAAGGAGGGAGAGACAATGTACACAGGCTTTTCTCAGAATACTGGTATGAATTACACCATATACCAGTTGCAGCCCTATGTGTACACAGTAGAACTGTGCTCCATAGGGTTTTCAGTGGCTGATGTTTCAGAAGGAGATTGCCAGGCCTTCATTCTGAGGCGCTGGTGAGTAGACTCACAGCTGTGAGCTTCTGGTCAGCAGCTGAGTGTGTTAACCATTTGCACCACCCAGAAACTGCTTTCTATGATACCACCCTCCCACTACAGCCATCAAGTTGATTCCGATTCATAGCAACACTTTAGGACAGAATAGAACTGCCCTCACAGGATTTCCACGGTTGTCACTCTTTACTGAAGCAGACGGTCTCATCTTTATCCAGCAGAGCAGCTGGTGGGTTCCAACGTCTGACCTACTGGTTAGCAGCTGGATGCCTTAACCACCATGCCATCAAAGCTCCTCCTTTCTATGAATGTTGTTGTTGTTGTTATGTGCCGTTGAGTCAGACCCAATTCATAGCAACCCCTCCTCCTTGGGTTTCTGAGGCAGTACCACTACAGAAGTAGATTGCCCCATCTTCCTTCTGAGGAGTGGCTGGTGGGTTTGAACTGCCAGCCTTCTAGTTAGCAGTCAAATGTCT
>NW_006921897.1:3083787-3092751 GCF_000298275.1 Orycteropus afer afer | reverse complement strand
CCATCTTCCTTCTGAGGAGTGGCTGGTGGGTTTGAACTGCCAGCCTTCTGGTTAGCAGTCAAGTGCCTTAGCCACTATGCTACCAGAGCTCCCTTTCTATGAATAGGAGAAGATAAATGATTGTAGCAACAATACTGATCTCACTAGAGTATAATGAAAATGCTCTGCAAACTATTAATTTTATATACAAATAATTGGGCTATGATAAAACATAATCACTTCCTAGTGTCCATAAAGGAGCCCTAGTTGTGCAGTGGTTGAGCGCTTGACTGCTAACCAAAAGATCAGTGGTTCAAACCCACCAGCAGCTCCATGGTAGAAAGATGAGGCAGTCTGCTTCAGTAAAGATTTATAGCCTTGGAAATCCTATGAGGTAGTTCTACTCGGTCCTATAGGGTCACTATGAGTTGAAAATTCAAAATTGATTCAACAGCAACCCGTTAATGTCCATAACTGGAAAGTTCACCTAATGTGCTACTACTGATTCACATTTTATGAAGGCTTATTAATTGTCACTGACTGCCTTGACCAGTACTTGAAGCACATGATGGCCTTGAGTGAGCCAGGGCCTTCCTGACATGAAGGCCACCTACCTGTGGCACTGTGGATGCCTCTGTTCACTAATGGCCAGAATCTAAGAGGTTGTCTATAACTTTCCCACCAGCCTGTGTTCTCTACCACATACACTACACAGAGGGATTGTGTTCTCTCTTCAGTCTTTAATATAAAGGTAAGACAGTGAAGAAAATAAAATAGGAATCAAGATTCTGGAGAGTGGCTTGAGGTCAGTGTCATGGTTATGGAAAGAGGTGCAGTAGATTACTGAGAACAAAAGATACCCTTATTTCTTCTTTCATGAGACAACCATGTAAAGACAAGGGGTAACAACGTGTTGGGATGACTCTTTGAAAGAGACTCGGAGGGACAGACAGGCAATTATCAATTACTTTGTTCATGTCAAGGTATCTAAGGAGTTCTATAGAACCTGATTCCATTCATTTAACAAAAATGGGGGCAGAGAGGAGTTTAAGCCAATCAACAGCTGATACCATTACTAGTTCTAGAGTTTCTGGCTATCACCAATTTTCTATGTATTCCGAACTGATATTTAGAGTAAAAGAGACACCAAATCTGATGTAAGACAAAGTAAATATTGACTGCCAGCTCAACAGTTTACCTAGTAGACTAGGAAAAAGCAAGTAATTCCCAGTGAGCCAAGGAAAAGAAGGGAACTTGTCTCCAGGTGAAGAGCCTATAATCATCACCCCCAGCCATTTAGGTCAGGAAAGGAATCTCAGCTTGGAGAGTAGCAAGAGCTGACAATGTGGATTTCAGCCATACACACATGCACGTGTTGTTGTTTGTTGTTATGTGCCATCGAGTCGGACCAGACTCAAAGCGACCCCTCCTTGGGTTTCCGAGGCATTATCACTATGGAAGCAGATTGCCCCGTCTTCCTTCTGAGAAGACACATGCACGTACACAAACAAAATACCTTTGTGCCCCCCAATAGCTACAGACCGACTCTGGGTCATGTTCTCTATGGGGAAATGCAGTCAGCAGATGCATAAACTCTGTTGACATATTTATTTCCAGGGCTGACTGTATGTGTTAATTTCCAAAACTCTTGCCTTGATAAAAGCTAGTGGGGAGAACAAAAACAAAAACAACAAATCAATTATGTGGCATTGTACAATTACACCCACATTAAAAAATTTATTTGTGTTTCTCATCAAGATGCAAGGCTTATCATACATCACTGTGCACTGACAGCTCTAATAGAAGAGAAAAAAAAGAAAACAATTAGGCTCGGGAAAAAATATAAACTAATGTACAATTCATGAATTTGCTACTCATTCATACCTGCTGTGATGCTAACAGACTCGATAAGATACAACAGTGAGTGATTTGGTACAATTTTGACTTAATCTTCTGAATAAACATTTGATGTTGGGATTATTTAAAATATGGTTTCTTCTTATGGTATGCATGCATGATGGGCTTTCTCTGACAAGAATTAAGTCCAATGGTATGCTTTAGTACAACCTTCCTCAGTAAGCCTGGGATGACAATCAGAACAACTTCATTACTGCCAGAAAAGCACCACTTGCCTGTGGATACAGTTTTGCCGTCTTGGGTACCATCTGTGGTCATCAGAACTCTAGCCAGCTTATGCGAAACACTAGAATTTATTGGTAAGTACATAAGAAGGAGAGGTACAGATGGTTATCAGCAATGACTGGAACCAGGAACTTTCCCACCCCCTGAATATGCTTTTTGTCCACTGCTAGTTTCTTTCTCTGTGTATAATAGTTTTATTCTCTCAAATTAGCTTTTAAAATACTAGGGAAGAGATCTGATGGGCCCAGCTTGGGTCAGGTTCCTATGATCCATGTCCCATGAAGCGTGCAGCTCTGGAAAGTGGTTTCTGGGTGTATGCCAGCCACACAGCATTATATGAACTAAGTCCAGGAGAAGTAGTTAATACCCACCTGGGGAGTGAAGCTGTTCATATCTCAAACAAGATGAATGGAAAACCAAATGAAAGAAAAGGAAAAAAATCACTTCAATATCTACCTCCCTAATTAAATAGGAGCTCTGGTAGCATAGTGCCTAAGGCACTTGACTGCTAACCAGAAGGCTGGCGGTTCAAACCCACCAGCCACTCCTCGGAAGGAGGGTTGGGTAATCCTACTTCTATAGTGATACTGCCTCAGAAACCCAAGGAGGGGTCGCTATGAGTCGGGGCCAACTCGATGGCAAATAACAACAACAATTAAATGGGCTTCCTTTTTCTGGATTCCCACCCAGGCCCACAGACACCTGTATTGGGGTAGTGGGGAGCTCATTACTCAGTCTGTCTTTCCTCTTTCTGAAGGAAGTCAAGAAACAGACAGAGGCAGCCGGTGAAAATGAAGTATCTGTTTATGGGTATAGTTGGTAAAGCTGGATTACAAGAAGTGATTGGGACTGGCTGTAAAAGTGGGAATTCCTTATTACTTCCCTTCAAGTCTCTGCCATGGGACCCACATATGGGGAAAGTTGAGTCTGTGTTGTTCTTAGTTGCTGTCAAGTCAGCTCCAAGGCATGTGACTCCATGTTTTACCTGGCCCTGTGCCATCTTCATAACCGTTGGCATGATTGAGTCCACTGTTGTGGTCACTGTGTATTTTGGATGCCTTGCACCCTAGGGGCTCATTGTCCAGCACTACACTGGGCAATGCTCTGTTGTGATCCATAGGGCTTCTGTGGGCTGATTTTCAGAAGCAGATGGCCAGGCCTTTCTTCCTAGTCTGTCTGAGTCTGGAAGCTCTGCTGAAACCTGTCCACCACGAGTGGCCCTGTTCGTAGTCGAAATACCGCCGGCACACCTTCCAGCAGCACAGCAGCACACAAGCCACCACAGGACAACAAACGGACAGCTTACGCAGCTGTTGTTGTTGTTGTTGTTATGTGCCGTCGAGTGGGACCCGACTCATGGCGACCCCTCCTTGGGTTTCCAAGGCAGTTTCACTACGGAAGTAGATTGCCCCATCTTCCTTCCGAGGAGTGGCTGGTGGGTTTGAACCACCAGCCTTCTGGTTAGCAGTGAACTGCCTTAGGCACTACGCTACCAGAGCTCCCCTTACCCAGCTAGCCGAACGGAATGCCGTGGCTCAACATACAACCTGGGCGGAAAGGGGAGTGAGAGGGACAAAAAAGACCGAGACTTCTAGTCTCGTCTGTAGAAGGCAGGTCCTGGACCCTGATCCAGTTGTCCTTACCATATATGGAGGCAGGGGTACAGAGAAAAACACATGCCCCCAAAGGAACAGCAAGCAAGAAACAGATGTATGCATGTCTACAGTGACCCATTTCCCTATCTTGTCAATCATATATGTCCTTCTTCCTCTCTAGGAGAGGAAAACGTGAGCAAAAGAAAGTTTTAAAATGTCCCTCTGATATTACTTCTTCCTGAGGAGTGGAGTAAAGGCTTTCTAATGGGAACATGAGGACACGGGAATAGAGTCTACATCACCCCCGAAATGGAATGTTTTCACAATCCTGATAATTCTATAGATAACTTCTTTAACACTTTTTATGTCATAAGCATTTTCTGTGTCATTTGCATTGTCTTCCAAATCATAATTGTAATGACTGCAAAACGTCTCATCGTTCAGATTATGACTGCTTCACTAGATACTTGATCTTTACTAAACATTTGGGTCGCTTCCTTCCTACCTTTCTGCCCTAGAGAATGCTGAAATGGGCATTTTTTTTTTCACCACTATAGTTTCTTTTTCCACTCTTCTGTACTATTTCCTGAGGTTAAATGATCAGAAATAGGATTACAATGCCAAAGGTTACACATCTCCAGGTCCAAAATGTTGATTCCAATCTATATCACCACCAGCGAGAGAGCCATGTGCCAACTTCACCAGGACCTTACATGCACTGTGTATAATCAAAACATTTTGGTTTTGACCTATTTAATGGCTATAAAAGGTACTTCATTAATCGTTCTTACTTTCTTTGATTGCTAGAGGGTTTAAATGTTTCCCCATATGCTTGTTTACTAACAGCACTTCCTTTGATAAGCTGTTCATATTCTTTGCCCACTTACTACTGGATATCTTACTGATTTTCGTATCGATATGCATAAGCTCCTTAGATATTAACCCTTGGTCATAGTCACTGTTAATGTGCTTTTCCTGTGTATTGCTGGCCTTATTAGTTTAATCATTGTTTTGTATGTGTGTAGAGGTTTAATTTTTAATGACATTTACATTACCATTATTCCTTTGTAAATTTTTCAAAAGCTTCAAAGCTAAGAAATATCATTAACTACTTGTTCTGATATCTTTTGCGGGACAGGTTATAGAAAAACAAACACGTTACACTTCTAAAAAAGTTTCATAAGAATCAGAAGCAACCCTGAACTCAACCACAGTTTGTAAAGGAATTAGTTAAGCTTCAAGTTGATTTTTCCTTATTCATGCTGAAAAGGACTTTTTCTCTTTATGCAACCAAATATGGATAACAGCGGGAAGTATTGACTTTTAACACTTTCCGAAGAGCACAAACCTTCTGTTATTCCATTCACATAAAATACCAGTTGACAGATGGTATTTGCCAGAAAATAGAGGAGAAAAGCTCTTGAACAGAGATTTTATAAATTGAAAATACTCTCAAGAAAAGTACCTGTCTATTTGTTGGATATTTAAGAGGTAGTAAGTCTCACGGCTGTGTAGGAAAACGGAAAGAAGAATGGGAGGAGAAGAATTTTGGTCCTAAGCCTGGTTTGATTATTAACCAGCTATGTGACTTTCATCAACTATTTAGCCTCTCTGGGCTTAACTTTTCTCAAAGGTTTAATAAGGGAATTACACTGAATAATTTATTGAATCCCTTTAAGTGCTAGTATTCTATGACACTTCATTCATTCATTCAGTAAGCCTATCTTGAGCTCATAATATGTGGCAAGCACTCTGCTAGGTGTAGGGCATACACTGTTAAATAAGAACCAGTCCCTATCTTCACAGAGCTTTGGTAGAGGAGAGGCAGAGAAAAGTAGAACATTGAAATGCCGTGTGGTCAGTGCTATTATGGCGGCAGAGGGAGAGCTATCCTGGAATGGTCAGGCGCCTTAGGGTTCGTTCCAACACATAGTGACCCTACGAACAACTGAAGGAAACACTGCCCGGTCCTGTGCCATCCTCACAATCATTCTTGCACTTCAGCTACACACTGGGGACTAAATGAACACAACAAAGCAGCACCCTCTCTCTGTTCCCTCCCCCTCTAGTCCTCATGCCTTCCCCAGCACAAGCTGGGTTGTCAAAGGAAGATTTATGGGGGAGGTGACACCAAATTAAGGAGGTGGACCTAAAAGAGGAGTAGGCTTTAGCTAAGAGGAGAAGAGGTGTGGGGCTGGCAGGGGAGGCAGTGGATGCAGAGAAATCAGGAGGAGCAAAGGCCAGGAAGCATAAGCCAGCAGGAAGCATGTGGAGAACTACAAGTTTTCATGTTACTGGAACTGGGCCTGTGAGCTGGAGTGAACCAGAGAGCAGGCTAGAGGACAGGGCTCAGCTCGTGGAGGACCTCTTGTGTTGGGCTAAGGAATCTGGAATTTATTCCCCAAGAAAAGAGGAGCGATCACGGAGTTTCAGGCATGAGAATGTCATGGTTAGATTCCTATTCTAGATAGATCGCTCTCAGAAGCATGAAGGGTGGACTGGAGGGCAGAACCAGGTAATACACTGGAACAACTACTGTAGTAATGCAGGTATGATTCCAAGGACAATCAGGGTGGTTGCATAGGGCGTTCAGGCTGTTCACTGCACAAGGCTGACAGGGCAAATGGGAGCTGCAATCTACTCTGTGCCCCAATCATCAAGTCTGTGGTTTGGTAAGAGGCTTGACCCTTTATGTTCTTGGAAAAAGAGGCTTGGTGTTCTAATTTACACAGAGCAGTCCTAAGCCCAGAGAGCAGTGGTCCCGAACATGGGACACACAGGGATAAACTTGAGAAATATTTAGGAAAGATTTAGGCAGGAAATTAAGGAAGTATTCCTGTTAGTATTTCACAATCTACTTAGTATTTTAAAAAATATTTGTATTAAGTGGCATTGATCTCTCCTGTCACTAAATTCACAAGCACACATTGTGAGTTATATCAAAGTTCAGTTCACTTATTCAAAGAAAGACTGACAGTGCCATTATGGCACATAGTCTTTCCACCATGTGTAGCATGCAAGAAGTGCTGGCAGACAGCTTGGGCGAGGAAAGATACACTACCATGCTTCACGGCTTTGAAGAATATTCACTTTCTTTGTTGCTTTGGACTTTCACACACATCTTCTTAGGGAGGCAAAGAAACTGGCCTTATTCTTTTCATGTAGATAAAGAACCAAGGATCAAAAAGGCTAAGGGTCTTGACCACGGCCACACAAATAAACTCAGATACAAGTTGAGAACCCAGATGCCCAGGCTCCCAGACTTGTGTTCGTTCCTTCACACCAACTGGTCCCCTCGACTATCCTGCCTATTATAACCTCCCTGCTGAACTAGTCTGTTGTTGTGTGCCATCAAGTTGATTCCGACTCACAGTGACTCCATACAACAGAGTAGAACTGCCCCACAGAGTTGTCTAGGTCGTAAACTTTATAGGAACAGATCGCAGGTCTTTTTCCCTGCGGAGCCTTGACAAGTTTGACCTGCCAACTTGTTTTTGGTTAGCAGCTAAGTGCTTAACTGTTGCTCCATCAAGCCTCTTTACCCCAGTCTGGTAACGTTAACTTCCAGTAACCATCAGGTAGAAATCACATTGCTATTTCAAGTTCATTAGTTAAAACAGATTATTCAACCCTTAGAAAATATGAAGTGTCGGTCTCATTAGACTAATGAAGCTGTCTGAATTGAGGGAGAGGCCACTTCTCTGGCATTCATTCAGCATCTATGCCTTTGGTTCCTGTATTAGTTATTGTAACTGTATGACAAATGACCCCGAAGCAGTGACTTAAGACACTAAGAATCACTTATTACGTCTCATAGTTGCTGTGGGTCAAATATTCATACAGGGTACAGTGGGGATAACTTACCTCTGTTCCACAATGCCCGGGGCCTCAGCCGAAATACTTGGGGCTGGAAAGATCTGGCAGTTGAGTCAGCTGAAGACATGACTGGAACTCTGAACAGTACACCCCCTCCATGTAGCCTGGGGTTTTTACAACATTGTGGTTGAGTCCCAAGGGCCCGGAGAGAGGGAGAGACCAATCAACCTAACTAAGAATTTCAGGTAGTCCCCAATTTAAGACGTATTCAAGTTATGACAAACTGTACTTAAGACCATTTGCTTTTTTCTTCTTTTTTTTTTGGGGGGGTTACATCTTATCATTAGTAACATGTCCCACATACAGTGTTGCCACATGTAGTTTGCTGATATAATTATTCACAGACATTCAAAGATCAGATTTATAAAAATATCAGTAATTAAAGGCAATAATAAGGAGAATTTAAAAATAAAAAAAGAGGTATTTGACTTACATCAGACGTAACTAATGACAATCATTGGGAAAGAACCCTATTGTAACTTAGGGACTATCTGTATATGTAATTTTATAACCTAGCATCATAAGTCACGTAGCAACATTTCTTCCATATGTTACTGATCAGGACAGTCACAAAGCTTTAACAAGATTCAAGAAGAGGAAATACAGATCCCATCACTTTGTATGGGGAGCCAAATGTGATTGAGAATGGCTAAAGAGTAGAATTCATGTGGAGCAGAAGGTTTTCCAAAAGATGAGACTACAGAAGCAAATAGGGTTCAAAGCCCTAAGGATCTTGTATCTCAAGCAACAAACTGTGGAATTCATCCTGAAGACAGCAGGGAGCTATGGAAGAGCCAGATTTTCATTTTGGAATAATCATTCTGACGTCAGGGTAGAAACTCAATCAACGAGGATAAGGTGTGGAGAAATGGTAACAGAAAGACCAGAGAGGAGACAAGTGCTTTCTTCAAGCAAGAGATAATGGTAGCCTGGACCAAGGAGATGGCAGTGGAGATGGAAGTAAGTGGTTGGAATCCAGAGATACTTTGAAGGAAGTAGTCCTAAGAACTACTCTGTTATTCTCAATCTCAAGATTTGATGTACTAGGTGAGGGAGGAAGAGCACTCAGGTTACTAGTTGGGACACTGGGTTGACAGATTTCATTTACTGAGATGAGGAGATTTGAGGAAAATTATGAAGTATTCATTGTTTACATGTTGAGCTTGATACTATGGGATTCTAGCTAAGATGGGGGCAAAATAGAGAGAGGTATATAACCCTGAGGAACAGTCAGCCACAGGGACCCAGGTGGGGGTGATACGAGAGCTCTCCAACAGCAAGACAAACTTGTCTGTCAGTTTGTCCTACTGTGGTGACATGTAGACTTGAGTTTTGAGGCTGAGCATCTGGTGTTTAAAACCCAGCGAAATGC
>NW_006921897.1:3076619-3080542 GCF_000298275.1 Orycteropus afer afer | reverse complement strand
TGTGCATGGGGTCGCTATGAGTCGGAAATGACTCAACGGCACTTAACAACAACAACAACAACAACAACAACATATAACCCTACCCTTTCTAAAATGATGAAAAGTGTTTTACCCTTCCATGATTCATTTGCCTTTTTCTCTTCATCAAGCAAGTGTATTCATTGTGAATTTCTCTAATGTTCCTATAACCTAATGATTATCAGCTCTGCTCCCTGAATTTATTCACCATTAAGGTAATTTAAAGGAGCTTTGGTGGCATAGTGCCTAAGGCATTTGACTGCTAACCAGGAGGCTGGGGTTCAAACCCACCAGCCACTAAGTAAATACAACAAAACTCTCCTGTAACTCCTTGAGATTTTAGATTGAAATAATAGAATGTGGAAATTTTGCACCAGATTCCAAGCCACTCCTCTGTCTTTAGAGACCTGGCAAATTATTTGATCTAGCTGATGTCAAATGGACGCCTAGAGTACCCTGCTAAAATGTCATCTTGCATTTTTCTCTAGACAGAAGCTACTTGGATCTTTTTTTAAATGTAAATAAGATGTTACTCCCCTGCTAAAAACTTCCCATAGCTCCCTTATAATGATCCAGGAAGTCCTGCAGCATCTATTCTCTGGCTCCTTCTCTGATCTTATCTCATTCTTCCCGTTGACACTCATTCCACTCCAGTCACAGTGGCCTCCTTGCTGTTTCACAAATGCATCAGATATTTGCCTCACAAGTCTCTGTACTTGCTTTCCCTCTGCCTGTAATGCTCTTTTCTGAATATCAACAAAAATACCTTCAGTCTGTACTCCAATGTCACCTCTTCTAGAAGGCCCTCCCTGATCACCCCAAATAAATCCTGCATATGTTTGCAAAATTCAATACCACCCCCTCCTTCCACAAGCAGATACAGTCATTCTTCTCTGATAGGGGAGTTATTTGGCAGGAAAATGAATGTTATTTTAAAAAAGGTCTCCTGGGTTCAAGTAGCATGTTGTGATGAGGGTAGGGGGGAAGCAGCAGAGATAGGATGAAGCTGGCCTTCTTGGGGATAGAGGTGGTTTCGTCCTATCTAAGCCATACACCTCTATCTGATGGCTTTTCTCTTCTTTCTCTAACACTGTACTGTGCCAACACTGCTCCAACATGATATTCTATGTAAGTGACATGTTTCTCCTTTTGCCCTCTCCTGACCACCCACTCTCAGAAGAGAGGAGCCCTGCCTTGACCACGGTGAGATAGAGGACAGAATCTTTAAGATACTCAGGGTCCTGGGTCCTCCAGTTTCTATTCTCCCTCCACGAGGCCTAGAGCTCTGGTGTCTCCCCACTCTGCACTGTAGTAATGCTGTGTTTGCTTATTTTCAGCTCTTCTTCAAGGACAACAGAACATGAGCTATCCTTAGAGTTATGTTGTTGTTGTTGTTGTTAGGTGACGTTAATGACATGGATGGAATAAAGCTGTCAGCATCTTCATTTGCTGATGTGGCACAACTCTAAATGAGAAGAAACAGCTGCAAACATCCACTAATAATCGGAACATGGAATGTATGATGTATGAATCTAGGAAAATTGAAAGTCATCCAAAATGAAATGGAATGCATAAAGATCAATATCCTAGGCATTAGTGAGCTGACATGGACTGGTGTTGGCCATTCTGAATCGGACAATCATAGGGTCTACCATGTAGAGAATGACAAACTGAAGAGGAATGGCATTGTATTCATCATCAAAAAGAACATTTGAATATCTATCGTGAAATACAATGCTGTCAGTGATAGGATAATATCCATATGCCTACAAGGAAGATGAGTTAATACGACTGTTATTCAAATTTATGCACCAACTGCTAAAGCCAAAGATAAAAGAAATTGAAGATTTTTAACAACTTTTAGAGTCTGAAATTGATCAAACATGCAAAGAAGATGCACTGATAATTACTTGTGATTGGAACGCAAAAGCTGGAAACAAAGAAGGATCAGTAGTTGGAAAATATGGCGTGGGTGACAGAAACTACAGCGAAGATCACATGATAGAATTTTTCAAGACCAATGACTTATTCACTGCAAATGCCCTTTTTCAAAAACATGAACAGTTACTATACACATGGAGCTTATTGGATGGAATACACAGGAATCAAATTGATTGCATCTGTGCAAAGATATGGTGGAGAAACTCAGTATCTTCAGTCAGAACAAGGTCAGAGGCTGACTATGAAACAGACCATCCAACTGCTCACATGCGTGTTCGAGTTGAAGCTGAAGAAAATTAAAACAAGTCCATGAGACCCAAAATATGACCGTGAATATATCCCACCTGAATTTAGAGATCATCTGATGAACAGATTTGACACTCTGAACAGTATGACCAAAGACCAGACAAGATGCTGGACGATATCATCAAGGACAGGGCAATATTTCGTTCTGTTGTACACGGAGTGGTCATGGGTTGGATCCAGCAACTAACAACAAGGAGGCATAAGGACTAAAGGTAATATGGGATCCTAGATTGGATTCTGGAACAAAAAAAAAGAATACCTGTGAATAAACTGGTGAAATCCAAATTAAAGTCTGTAATTTAGTTAATAATATTGTAACAATGTTAATTTCTTAGTTTTGATAAATGCACCATGATTATGTAAGGTATCAATATTAAAGGAAGCTAGGTAAAGGGTTTATCAGAAATATTTGTACTATTATCTTAACTCTTCTGCAAATATGAAATATTTCAAAATTTTAAAGTTTTCAAAGTGTTATAGATACATGAAAAATAAAACCTGTCTGTTTTATAAACATGAAGAAAGCAAAAGGTCACTGAAAAGACAGGAAAGAAAGAGAAGAACAAAATGGATGTCAGAAGAGACTCCTTAACAAGAGGGACTGCAAATCTCTCTTTAAAGACAAATGGTTGGCCTGGCCTCAGAAGCCTTTTGGGACTGTAAGGAGAGAACGCTATCTTGGATCTCCTGGCTCTGTCATTCTCTGTCTCAAGAATTTATGTCTCATTTCTCATTTGAGCCTCTGGAAGTAAACATTCTAGCCCCAGTCACTAGATAAGATGGTTTTATTCTTTAACTTCCATTTATGTTCCCTGTAAACAAGTCATTAGAAAGAAAATGCTCAGAAAGTAAAAGGGGAGAGGGGATAGAAGTTGAGGGGAGTAGGCCAAGGGAACAGAATATTCTAGAACATGTCATATACTTTAAGCTCTATTTCTGTCATGTTTCCTTCCTCACTGCATCCTCAACCCTTTACTGTCCCTCCAACATCAGTCTAACAAACACATCATTATAATTGAGATTATTGTAAATAAGGCCTCATCACTGGCTCTTCCCATTTTGACTTCTCACACTGTACAGTATATTTCTTACCTGAATGACAGCTTACTATTAGTAAGCAAACACAGGTAGAAGACAAAAATCCCCAGAAGAGAAATTGAGGCTAGCTGAGAAGTTCACCATATACCGCTTTGTGCTGCGCTGACTCCTGGGAGAGAGGAGACCATTTACAGTTAAAGTTGAAGCATAGGAAAATGTATCTCCAAGACATGGGAATTACAAGAACCCTTCAGCTAGTTTGTGACTCCCCACTGACTAGCTAGTTCAGACCTCTGCAACCTTCCTAGGGTGCTCAGGGTACCTGAAGTACCCTTCCTGGTGTGGCCTGCCTTGCCTTGCCTACCTAGCAAATATCTACTTTTCTTTCAAGATTCAACACAAACCCTACCTCCTTTGGAAAACCCTCCAGTAGTATGAACAGACAGGTTTTATTTTTCATGTACCTATAACATTTTGAAAACTTTTAAAATTTTGAAAATATTTCATATTTACAGAAGAGTTAACACAACAGTACAAATATTTCTGATAAACCCTTTACCTACCGTCCTTTAATACTGATACCTTACGTAATCATGGTGCATTTATCAAAACTAAGAAAT
>NW_006921897.1:3073480-3075823 GCF_000298275.1 Orycteropus afer afer | reverse complement strand
GCTACCAGAGCTCCCATTTTTTTTTTTTTCCCATAGCATCCTTCAATATTGCAAGTCGAGGCTTCAACTTTTTCTTCAGTTCTTTCAGCTTGAAAATTGCCTGGCGTACTCTTCCCTTGTTCTACCCAAGTGTGTTCAGTCCTTGTCTAGTTTGCATCAATACCTGATGCTGCCCTACTCCATCTCAAGTGTGAAAACAATGAGCAAGCCTTCCTTCTCAGAGCCCCCATGTCCTCCCCTGGCCTGAAACCTTTCCTTCCAGTCTTTGATCATGTTTATATCTGTCCTCAAAATGGCTCCAGAAAAGTTTCCAATTGTTACCAGTGGCAAAAGCCTCTGAAATCAACCTCCTGCTTGTAGTTGTTTCTCTCTCCTCAGACCATCCCGAGGCTCTCTCAACAATACACCATGTTCCCACAGCATGTTCTAGCAAAATGTGATGAACCCTCTTGTGTTTGTCCCTAGGTAGCTATGTTGTTTCCTAATTGAGTGTTATATGCTTTTTCTCAAAAAAGAAAAGAGAAAGGAGCAACAGGGAAAAAAAAAAAAAAAAAACCACTCCTCATCAGCTAGAATCCCAAGAAGAAAAATCCGCACGCAGGGGAATTCATCACTGCCTTGAAACCCTGATGAGAATGCAGTGATTAGGTTCCGATTGTCACTTGTCTTCTGAGTAGCATGAATCTGAAAACAACAAAGCTCTAGCCTGCATCTCAGCTCCCTCTGCTTTCAGCCCTCTGCCCAGTCAGGCTGTTGGAGATGAATTTTTGAGTGTAAGACTCTGGCTAGCACAGCACTAAGCAAACTAGAAGCTGACAATAAATAATACAAACATAGTTTAAGCACCTATAAAAATTCTATGGCCTGACCTAATGCAGTGCAAAATATAACTCTTGTAATCAGGACCTGGGTGGCCGTTTTTAGGATACTAGTTCCCAGCCACAAATCTCCTCCCTTCAGGACTGAGATATGATTGTGCAGCTGAGAAGAAAGTTAGTCACTGAGCAAGATATTTGTCTCTAAATATGTGAGGACAAACCATAAAAGGAAGAGTTTAAAATTATTCAGTGTGGTCAGTGGGGCAAGAAAGAGATTACAGAGCTTAAATTGGGTTTTTCCAAGCATCAGGAGAGCTACATCATTAAGGAAAACAGCATGCAACACGAGGTGAAACAGAGGGCATTCTCAAGATTCATCACTAAAACAATTCCACGGCCTTATATTTGTAGGGAAGTTAGTCAGGGAATAAAGGTTACAAGTCTTCTTATAGGATGCATCTCCAGAAGCGGGAGCCAAGGTCAGGCAGCTTCATTCTGACTGGGATAATAAGACTTGAAAACAAAATAGATGAGATTAGCCATCTGTGGAAATCTCTTCAGAAGCAACCAGCCCTAAGAGATGACTTGAAAATGTGTTGCTAATGAAGTGAAAGCAAGTCCCTAAAATTTCCACAGGAAGATGCCAATCAAAATGTTACGGACGCATTTAAGATCTGCTGGAATCACAGAACTGTTCATTAGATTGGGAGTCAGAAAACCCAGAATCTTAACATTGACTTGCTGAGTAACTTTGGGCAAGTTGTTTGACCTCTCTGATACTCAGTTTCTTCATGTGCAATATGGTAAAGCTCATACTTACCTCATAAAATTGCTGCACTATATGAAAACCTTATAAGAATGATAAAAATGTTAGTTTGATGACGATGATAGTGACAAAATTGCAAATAGTTATTGGCATCGATTGTAGAAAAAGGAGAAATTCAGTGTACGCTCCTCTTCACTGTGATTGCAATTATTCCTTCGAGCCTGGTTTAGGACATTTCACGATGCTACTGTCCCCAGCCTATCTCTTTTCACATTCCCAGCCACAATTACCAGTGATTTGTCATTTAAAGTCCCCATTCATCTCAGAGATATCCCACCTGGAGACAAGTATCTCCCCTTCCCTTGACAAACTCCCCTATTTTCTACTTTCAAGCACCTCCCACTTATACTTGCAACCAATTCTGTGGAATGGAAAGGAGAAGAGCCATGGTTCCCTCTCTTCCTAATGGTTTCTCTTTTGCGTGTTACTTTTCCCTTGCTTATTACTCCACAAAATATATATGCATGTACAACAAGTCAAATCAAAAGTATGTTCCTCTGACTAGAGGTCAATAATCTCAGCCTGTGACCTAAAGCCCTCAGCTCCAGTAGGGTAGGACCATATTGGTTCATTTGTTTTGTTTTGACTCTAGCCCAGTACCCCATGTAGGCTTGTTGTTGTTGTTGTCGTTATTTGCCGTCGAGTCGGCCCTGACTCATAGCGACCCCTCCTTGGGTTTCCGAGGCAGTATCACTACGG
>NW_006921897.1:3054683-3065815 GCF_000298275.1 Orycteropus afer afer | reverse complement strand
CAAGAACTTGCACATCCAATTCTTTTCTAAGTCCTGCTCTTGAATTATTGACTTGTGACGACTGTTTTCTACATTGGAAATGCACTGTAAATCTACACAATTAACTTTGATTGCTTTGGTAAACACCTGAGACAGGAATCTGCACCTGAAAGAACATTATCCCAAGAAGTCAGGTGAACAGGGTTCAAGATCTGGGGCCATCATTAAATAGCTTTATGACCTGTGCATTTCATTTGTTGAAGCTCCATTTCCTTATCTGTAAAATCAGAACGATCACCACTTCTCTGCCTGTCTCCCAGAGCCATTGCAAGGATTTCACAACACCCTATACTTGTCTCTCTTGTAGCATTTATTACACTGTATTTTGTCCATTTATCTGTCTCCTCCACTAGACTAGCATTTTCCTGAGGGAATGACCCTCCATATGCCCCACACCTCGCAAAAACTCAAGCACATAAGTCGGTGCCTAATGATGTTTGTTGAAAGAATGAACCCATAAATAAGTAAGGTAATGAATGTGAAAGTGCTTTTCCAAATATGAAAATTTATTCAAAGTCATTTAAAATTGTCCTAGTGAGGCAAGTATTATAGATATTTGCACACCTATTTTACAGATGGAGAAATATACTCAAACGGGGTAAAGCACATTGTCCAATGTGGTATAATGCACTGGTCATGGAGAAAAGAGGAGTTCCTTGTCTCTTGAGCCCTATTCTAGTTCATTCTCTACTGTAGCACACAGTCTCTAGTTTTGCCATTAGTATTGTTGATTGTGATATTCAGCTACCCTACTCTGGGCCATGTGAGATGAAGCTATGGTAGTACCCAATTTGGCATGCTCGGACCTGGGCCTTTCAGTGGCATTACAGAGTGTAAACAGTTGTTGGTAGTACATAAATCCCATTCTGTAGCTTCTTTCTCAGAGTCTGATTATAAAGGAATCAATTAGTCCAGTAAAACCATTGCATAAGAACACAACTTTCTGAGCAGGGTCCTACCCAGTAAGAAACTGGCACCAAAGAACTAAAGTTAAAAATATTTGCAGGACTGATCATTATTTGCAGATAATCAATTGACAGAAAGCCAAGCTCTTCTAAAGCACTTTCTTCTCAGAGAATCAAGGAACTGTCCTTTATTTCATTAAGCAACTGGTGCCACAGGATTTTTTTTTCACAGCAAGAGTGGATGGTGAAGAAGCAGCAATCACCTTTGTGATACAAGTGTAGGACAGCTTTCAGGAGCCCTGCAATTACAATGTGGTGTCTCGATCAATTACAATGAAATAGCAGCAACTGCAGAGGCGTTGTTTCCATAGAAACACAATAAGCATAGCTTACAGAAGTGGACAACAAGACCTAAGCACCCCACACACTTCGATGTGAAGATGGTTCAGAGCATAATTATGCCAACTCATGCCACACACAAATGCCCATTTTAATACACAGAGTTCAACTTTTTGAAATCTTACCTAAAATTCCCTTCTGCAGCCATATTCTAGCAAGTACGTGAGTAACCAACTGTACATGGGCTCCTGGATAACCCTGTGTTGGACTCAATTCCAAACTAGAACAGGTCACCATCTTCCCTCCACCATGACTACTTCTGCCCTAGGTAAATCCTCATCTTTTCTAATTTGGCTGTTGAAATAACCTCATAGGTGATCCCCCTGCCCTATTTTTGGACCACCTACAACACTTCTTTTACATTGCTCCCAGAGTAATCTTTTTAAATTTCAAATATTTGACCATGTCACTTGCCCACAGAAACATCTTCCAATGGTTTCCCATCATCTCAGGTTTGTTTCCAAAAATGTATACTGGAGTTATATCATAAGTTTCAGAAGCGCTTCTTAAAATATTCCCACTCCTGAGAATTTACCCTGCATACTGCTATATTAAGAACTCCAAGAATACCATCAGAAATCTGTGTCTTTTTTCTTTATTGTGGTAAGTATATAGATAATACAACGTTTGCCATTTCATCATTTTACATGTCTTGTTAAAGTCAAGTGCTTCCATACTTATTTGACCACAGAGCCCTTTTTTCATACTACTTCTATCATTATATCCAAGCCACAGTTATACCACTTAATCAGTCTCTTCAGGGTCACAGAAGCACCACTTTCCAGAAAAAAAACGGTTAGATAAGATGTCAACAGCTGAGCTATTTTTCTTAGGCCCATGTAAATTTTTAGTTACAAGTTGCCTAGAAAACCTTGCTTTCGTTATGAAATGAAATTCCTTCTAAACAGGGGTTAGAACCTCTAGTAGGATTACCCTTTTATTTAAAATAGGGACATCGAGCAATTTATTTTTAAGTATCAGTTTTTAAGTCTTTTATCAGGAACCTTTTTGCATCATGCACTTAGTTAAACGTCAGCACCTTATGGGATTAGTTGTTCTCCTTAGCAACATTTCTGACAGAGCTGAAGGCTAATCCTTTCAGTCATCAGGGACATGACCCTAAACAGCATACAAACAGAAGAGAGTGTTCTTGGAGGGGGTATCCAAAACCCAAAAACTAAACTCACTGCCATCGGAGTCACCTGTGACTCACAGCGATCCCCACTGGGCTTCTGAGGCTGTAAATCTCTATGGAAACAGATCACCCCATCTTCCTTCCATGGAGCAGCTGGAGGGTTTGAACCGCTGACCTCCTGGTTAGCAGCCAGATGCCTTATCCACTACACCACCAGAGCTCCTTGGATGGGGTACAGAATTGGTCAAATTGAGAAGAGAGAACAGCCTAAGCAAAGAGTAGGAGACAATGAGAACTGATTGTGGAAGTCTTTTATGTCATGCTAAGGGTTTTGGAAACACTTGTTGGCCACCATTGTCATCCTGAGAGTTTTCATTGGCTGATTTTCAGAAGTAGATCACAAACCCTCTCTTCCTAGTCTGAAACCTGTTCAGCATTAATAGCAACATGCCTGCCTTGAGTACTGGCCAGGAATCACACCCAGATCTCACACAGGGAAGGAGAAAACTCTACCACTGAACCACCAATGTCTCAATGGAAACACTAGGCCTACAGAACTGATTCCAGTGTGTGTGCTGTTCAACAGTAGTTACAGAGTTTTAAGAAAAATTTACAAGAAAAGAAAAACCAGTCAGGGAATAGGGCTGGAGGCAGGGAAATCTCAGGGAACTGAGAGGAATACTCTAAGATCGGTGAAGGATGACCTGATTTCCAGGAGAGTAATCTTCAGTGCCAACATCATCTCTCAAGTGAATTATCACAATAGTTTCTAAACTGTTCTCTTCATATCCAAACTTGCCTCCCTGACAATCCATTTTATCTACTACAGTCAGAGTTGTAGATCAATGGTTCTCAAAACTTAGGGTGCCCTGGAATCATCTGTTGGGCTTGTTAAAACAGGTTCCTTGGCCCCATCATGAAATTCTGAATCAGCAGGTCTAGGTGGGGTCTGAGAATTTGCATTTTCAACAACTCCCAGGCTGCGCTTTGTATTTATTTACTGTCTCCATGCTCTTCACATTTATTTGCTGCCAGTCTATGGACCATACTTTGAGAATCACTGATCTATAAAAGAAGAATCCCTGAGTGGTACAAAAGCTTACTTGCTAATAAGTAAAAGATAGGCAGTTTGAACCCACCCAAAGGTGAGGACCTCTGGTAGTGTAGTGAGTAAAGCATTCAGCTGCTAACTAAATGGTCCATGGTTTGAACCCACCAGCTGTTCTGTGGGAGAAAGATGAGACAGTCTGGTTCCATAAAGATTTAGAGCCCTGAAAACCCTATGGGGGTCACTATGAGTGGGAATCCACATGATGTTAGTGGGCTCTAGGCTCCTCAGAAGAGAGGCAGGGCGATGGAGCACAGTTCTGCTCTCACACATGCAGAGCTACTATGAGGTGACATACTACAGCAGAGCCAGCCCTTGCTTCTGAGGGGCCTCTGGATGGGTTTGAATGGCCAGTCTTTCCTCTTATGAAGCCACTGGTCAAACCCCAATGCTATCCATCACATTTGTACCAACACCCCTCTCTCAACTCACATATATGGCTACATTGAGGATCCTGTATTATCAGCTGATACTGGAAGAAAAAGCCCAAGCCTAGTTTTCAAATGAAGCATCTTGGTAAGTTAGTAGTACAAACCAAAACTGGATGGAAGCTACACTAAAATCTCATTTCAGGGTGGCCAGAAAAGGTAATGATGAAGGAAAAATCTTTCACTGGAAAGAGTGTCACGTAGTGTACCTAGTTGTCCACCTTGTGTGGAAGGAGAAGTGGCTAGAGGTTAGACCATATATAAAGACACAGGAGCACTGGTAACCAGCTTGTCTGATTGGTAAGGAGCCTGGAAAGAAAAAGATTAAAAGGTCTGGGAGAAGGAATGCCAGGGTAGAGCCATATGGATGGACATATGGGAGTGGGCAGAAAGTATGAAGATCTTTATTTCACATTTTAACACTCACCAGAGAGCATTCATTATGGGAGAGGCACAGAACAACCAAATAGATAAAATGACTCGGTCAGTTGACATTTTCTAATATTTGATATGGGCCGCCTCAGAACTGGTATCATGGACACATGGAAACAGAAATTGAGGCTGCATGTGTCTTCAACAGCATGGGTTCCCTCTCATCAAGGGTAATCTAGATTCTCCTGGTGCCAAATGAAAAACTGTCCAACAACAGAGACCAACACTAAGCCATATGGAACCATTCCTTGAGGATACCAATTGGCCATGAGTGTTTCAAATTGACTACACTGCTCCTTTTCCATCGTGGAAAGACAATGGTTTGTTCTCAGAAACCCAAGCATGGGCTTATTTATTTATTTATTTTGGGAGGATCTCAGCCATCATCACAATCTTGGGGGCCTACAAGGATATAACCCAGTATAACCCATCAACATGGGCTCTCACATAACACCTCATCAGACTAGGGAACCCAATTTACAGGAAAGGGAATATGGGAGTAGGCTCATAATCGTGGGTTCCACTGGTTGTTACACACACTGAAATTACCAACATGACAGAGTGTCAGGAAGGCCTGCTTAAAGCACAGCTGAAGTGACAGCTTGAAGGGAATATTCTGGGAAGATGGGGTTCCTTTTTCTAGGACATAGTAAATGCACTGAATCAAAGATTTTATATAGTGCTGTGACCCAGTAGGAAGAAGACATGATCTAGGAGCCAAGATATAAAAGCAGGAGTGACCCCACTACAACTACCCTTTATTATCCATCAGGAGGAAGAGGTGAGACAGACTGTTGTTATACAATGGGGACAGAGAGGAATATTTATAGTACCCAGATCATTAACTTGTACATCTCTTGGTACTCCATTTGCCCCACTCTAACTCTGAATGGGCAAATGCAACAATTCCAGCCTTAGAATGTTAAGGTTATCAGGGACTCAGCTCAGGGATAAGGATCAGAGTCACAGACAAGGTAAGCAACCAAGACCTGTAGGCATCGTAGCTCATTGAGAGAATCTAGACTGGATAGTTCAGGAAAGAGGATTGTGGTAATTATGTTTGTGTGTCAACTTGGCTGGGCCTGGTTGAGTGGCTGGGCAGTTGGATGTAGTATTCCCTGGTCCAAGAACAGGAGGCAGAGCTGGACCCCAAGGTTTCAAGAGAATAAACTCCTGTTTGTTAAAGCCATCCCATTTGTGGTACATTCCTCTCAGAGTGGCACTAGGTCAGCAGAACAAGCAGAATATCAACTGGAAACCTGAGACCAAATGGAGTAACAAGTACTGTAGTTTGCCCCATTAACTTCCATTTTATGAGTTTCTCATCAAGAAGAGAGACCCACAAGAACAGTGGAGGAGCTTCTCCCCATGTGTATATGAAGTGGATCCAAGCATCAGAAGGTTTGGACTATGGTGGACACAAAGATGCTAAGCCTAGAACCTGCCTCAAGGAACGACTGGCTTCCCTGCTATGAGGACTGCACCAGGCCCCTCTGGGTGGACTCAAACCACCAATCTTTCAGTTAGCAGCTGAGAGCGTTAACCATTTGTACCACTTAGGGTATCTGTCTGTCAGTCTAGAGAAAGAGAGAGAGTGACATTTTAAGGAACTGGCTCACAGGGTTAGGTGTTTCTGTGTTGGGGGAAGAGCTGGCAAGTCCAAAATTCATATGCCCAGTGATAGGCTAGGAACCTGGAAACTGGCAGTTTTGTGTCCAGAATTGGACCAGGTGGCAGGCTGAGAACTCTAGCAAGTTACAGTTCTCAGGCAGAATTTCTTCTCTCAGAACGCTGTTTCTGCTCTTTAACTAACTACATGAGGCCTGTCCACATTATCAAGGTTAATCTCCTTTACTTAAAATCAACTGATGATATATGTTCATCACATCAACAAAATACCTTCACAGGAATGTCTAGATGGGTGTTTGAACAAACAACTAGGCATCATACCTTGCTGACACATAAAATTAATCATCACAGCATCTTTTCCCACCACTAGAATCTCTAAAACCATAGAGTCTGCCAGGTCATATGGCTCAAGCAGTAAGGCTGCTTGCATCTTGACTTGCTGCACAAAGCTTTCCTGTTCTGTACCCTACTCAAACCTGGTAGCTTTACTTTTTACCTTGTACTTGGACTGGAGTAGTATTCCAAGATGTGAAGTATACTGCCTGCAGAACCTGAAGACACTCAGTAGCCATAATTCTTCTTTCTTTATTGTGGGGGTACAAGATACAATGATTTGGCTTTTCCATTACTAAGAATGTCTAAACACGCATGACCACAACTATACTGAGGTGGCAGATTCTCAAATCTGTCAGAACTTAACCTCTCACCTCTTGGAGTCAATTGCATGTGACTTACTAAGATTTCTAGTGTACTACCATGTCTTACTCATATGATCTAATAAGTATGAAGTTATTGATTTAATGGGATCAATGACATTGTTATATGGGATGAATGGATTGTTCAGATCCCTTCAGACTATTTTACCACAAAAGGTCTGAGATATAACACAACCCCAGGGCAAAACTGTAAGTATAGACTGGTTTTTACCCTTGACAATGTGAACTGTTTTTGATTCTCTTTTCTAATTGTTATTTTTTAAAAAAAAGAAAAAGATAAAAGAATGTGCCTGACTGGTGGCCACATACCATGCACCTAAGACCATAATATAATCTTCTCTAACAAGCATATCACATCTAGCCCAGCAGCTGGGCTACCACTTCTTTAAATTTGTGATGTCTACAATTATTATCCATACCACTCCTCTGTCAGTTTGTCATACTGTGGTGGCTTGCATATTTCTATGATACTGAAAGCTATGCCACTGGTATCTGAAATACCAGCCAGGGTCACCCATGGTGGACAAGTCTCAGCAGAGCTTCCAGACTAAGACAACTGGAAAGAAGGACAGGACCATCCACTTCTCAAAAAACTGGCCACTGAAAACCTTATGAATAACAGTGAAACATGGTCTAATACAGTGGGAAGATGAACCCCTCAGGTTGGGAAGCACTCAAAATGTGACTGGGGAAGAGCTGGCTCCTTAAAGTAGAGTTGACCTTAATGATGTGGATGGAGCAAAGCTTTCTAGACCTTCATTTGCTGATGAGTCACAACTCAAAATGGGAACCAGCTGCAAACATTCATTAATAACTGAAACATGGAATGTACAAAGTATAAACCTAGGAAAACTGGAAGTTGTCAAAAATGAAATGAGATGAATAAAGGTCTATATGTTAGTCATTAGTGAGTTGAAATGGAATGGTATGGTCCATTTTAAATCAGACAATCATGTAGTTATGACAAATGGAAGAGGAAGACAATGCGTTCATCAAAAAGAACATTTCAAAGTCTATCTGGAAGTACAAAGCTGTCAGTGGTAAAATATGCATACACCTACTATCATTCAGGGAGCTCTGGTAGCGTAGTGCCTAAGGCATTTGACTGCTAACCAGAAGGCTGGCGGTTCAAGCCCACCAGTCACTCCTCAGAAGGAACATGGGGCAATCTACTTCTGTAGTGATACTGCCTCGGAAACCCAAGGAGGGATCGTTATGAGTCGAGTCTGACTCGACGGCACATAACAACAACTATCATTCAAATGTACCACCAACCACTAAAGCCAAAGGTGAAGAAACTGAAGATTTTTACAAACTTCTGCAGTCTAAAATTCACCAAACACACAATCAAGATGCATTGATAATTATTGGTGACTGGAATGTGAAAATTGGAAACAAAGAGGAAGCACTGGTAATTGGAAAATACGGCTTTGGTGACAGAAATGACAGCACAAATCATATGACAGAATTTTGTGAGATCAACGAGTTATTCACTGCAAATAACTTTTTACAACAACATAAACAGTGATTATATACATGGGCCTCACCAGATGCAATACATAGGGATCAAATCAACTACATCTGTGGAAAGAGGCAACGGAGAATCTCAATATCATCAGTCAGAACAAGGCCAGGAGCTGACTGTGGAACACATGATCAACTGCTCAAATGAAAGTGCAAGGTGAAAATGAAGAAAATTAAAACAAATCCATGAGAGCCAAAATACAACCTTGATTATGTCGCACCTGAATTTGGACACCATCTGAAGAACAAATCTGATGCACTGAAGACCAAAGATTGCAGACCAACGAGTTGTGGGGTGACAACAAGAACATCATACATAAAGTAAAAAGTCATTAAAAAGACAGTAAAGGAAGAGAAACCAAAATAGATGTCAGAAGAGACTCTGAAATTTGCTTTTGAGCACAGAGTGCCTAAAGCAAATGGAAGAAATGATGAAGTAAAATAGCTGCATAAAAGACTTCAAAAAGTGGATTGAGAAGAAGGAAAGTATTATAGTTAAATATGCAAAGATTTGCAGTTAGAAAACCAGAAGAGAAGAACACACTCAGCATTTCTCAAGCTGAAAAAACTGAAGAAAAACTTCGAACCTCAAGTTGCAATACTGAAGGGATTCTAAGGGCAAAATATTGAATGATGCAGGAAGCATCAAAAGAAGATGAAAGGAATACACAAAGTTTCTGTACCAAAAAGAATTGGTCAACATTCAACCATTTCAAGAGGCAGCATATGATCAAGAACCAATGGTACTGAGGAAGAAGTCCAAGCTACATTGAAAAAATTGGCAAAAAACAAGGATCTAGGAACTGATGGGATACCCATTGAGATGTTTCAAGAAACAGAACTTGGAAGACAGCTACCTGGCCAACCAAGTGGAAGAGATCCCTATTTCTGCCCATTCCAAAGAAAGGTGATCCAAAAGAATGTGGAAATTATCGAACAATATCATTAATCTCACACACAAGTAAAATTTTGCTGAAGGTAATTCAAAAATGGTTGCAGCAATATACTGACAGGGAATTTCCAGAAGTTCAAGCTGGATTCTACAGAGGACACAGAGCGAGGGACATCAATGCCGATGTCATATAGCTCTTGCCTGAAAGCAAAGAATATGAGAAAGATGTTTACCTGTGTTTTATTGACTATGCAAAGACATTCGACTATATGGATCATAACAAGTTATGGATAACATTGTTAAGAATGGGAATTCTAGAACACCTAATTGTGCTCATGTGGAATCTGTACATAAACCAAGAGGCTGTCGTTTGAACAAAATAAGGGACTACTGCATGGTTTAAAATCAGGAAGCAATGTCACAATAAGTGGAGAAAAGACTGAAGTTGTCAAAGATTTCATTTTGCGTGGATCCACAATCAACATACATGGAAGCAGCAGTCAAGAAATCAGACGAAGTATTACACTGGGCAAATATGCTTCAAAGACCTATTTCAAGTGTTAAGGAGCAAAGATGTCACTCTGAAGACTAAGGTACACCTTACCCAATCCAAGGTATTTTCAATCACCTCATATACATGTGGAAGCTGGACAATGAATAAGGAAGACCAAAGAAAAACTGATACCTGATTCCGTGAATTGTAGTACTGGCCAAGAATACTGAAAATACCACGGACTCCCAGAAGAATGAACAAATCTCTCCTGGAAGAAGTACATGGAGAATGCTCCTGAGAAGTGATTATGTTCAGACATTGCCTCTTGTACTTTGGTCACATTGTCCGAAAGGACCAGTTCCTGAAGAAATATATCATGTTTGGTAAAGTGGAGAGTAAGTAAAAAAAAAAAAAAAAAAAGGGAAGATCCTCAATGAGATGGATTGACACAGTAGTTGCAATGATGAGCTCAAACATAGCAATAATTGTGAGGATAGCACAGAACCAGGCAGTGTTTCATTCTGTTGTACACAGGGTCGCTATGAGTTGGAACAGATTTGACAGCACCTAACAACAATAATACACAATTATCATTCAGAACCTATCCGTTTTGTATAGAGACCAGAGTGGTGAATTAAATGGAAATATGACAGGAACTACCACTTGTATATTCTTCAGTTTCTTAAGTGTGGTATTAATTTCTGCCACTCCGATGATGTGATATCAATTTTTATTTTCTATCTTCATTGGCAAAAACGGAGCTTTACCCCACAGCCAAAGATCCAGTTTTTAACTGTCAAGTATGTTGATCCCAATTATACATTTGGGAATTGCATTAAAAAAACAACCATTGGGTGGGAGACTTTAATACACCACTTTCAATTAAAGACAGAACAATTGGAAAGAAACTCAATAAAAACACCAAAGAACTAAAGACTACAATCCACCAACTTGACCTCATAGACATCTACAGAGCACTTCACCCAAAAAACAGCACAATAAACATTCTTTCCCATTGCACATGGAACATTCTCCATGATATATGATATATGATAGACCATAGGTTAGACCATAAAGCAAGCCTTAATAAATTTTATAACACTGAAATACTACAAAGCATCTTTTCAGATCACAAAGCTATCAAATTAAAAATCAACTACAGGAAGATCATCGGAAAAAGAGTAAACACATGAACACTGAACAACACCCTCCACAAAAATGACTGGGTGATAGAAGAAATAAAAAATGAAATGAAAATATTCCTAGAATAAAATGAGAATGAAAATATAACATAACAAAATATTTGAGACACAGAAAAAGCAGTGATCAGAGGCCAATTTATACCAAGAAATGCACACATCAAAAAAGAAAGAGCCAAAATGAACCCTTTAAACCAACATCTCCAACAATTAGAAAAAGAACAGCAAGAAAA
>NW_006921897.1:3053699-3054255 GCF_000298275.1 Orycteropus afer afer | reverse complement strand
ATAACCTTGATACCAAAACCAGGCAAAGACATCACTCAAAAGGAAAACTACATCCCGCATGAATATAGATGCAAACATCTTCAACAAAATCCTAGCCAATACACTCCAACAACATATCAAAAATAATAATAATAATAATTCATTATGACCAAGTGGGGTTTGTATGAGGTATGCAAGGATGGTTCAACATTAGAAAAACGATTAACATCATCCATCACATAAATAAAACAAAGGAAAAGTACCTTATGATCATATCAATCGCTGTAGAAAAGACATTTGATAAAACTCCAACATTCATTCCTGTTCAAAACTCTCAGCAAAATAGGAATAGAAGGGACATTCCTCAATATAATAAAGGGCATTATATGCAAAACCAACACCAACATTATTCTCAATGGACAGAGACTGAAACCATTATCCTTGCAAACAGGAACCAGACAAGGATGCCCTTTATCACCATTTCTATTCAACTTGTATTGAAGTCCTCACCAGGGTAATAAAGCAAGAAATGGAAATCAAAGGCATCCAAATTGGTAAGGAAGAAATCAAACTATCC
>NW_006921897.1:3051376-3053394 GCF_000298275.1 Orycteropus afer afer | reverse complement strand
CTTCTGGTTAGCAGTCAAGTGCCTTAGGCACTATACTATCAAGAGCTCCCCCATTTACAATAGCTTCCAAAAAAATAAAATACTTGGGAATAAAACTTACCAGGGACACAAAAGACCTATACAAAGAAAACTATAAAAGACTACTTCAAGAAACCACAAGAGATCTACATAAATGGAAGAACATTCCGTGCTCATGGATAGGAAGACTGAATATTGTGAAAATGTCAAATGTCAATTCTACACAAAGCAACCTATACATTCAATGCAATCCCAATCCAGATCCCATAAACACTCTTTAAGGATATGGAAACACCAATCACTAACTTTATATGGAAAGGAAAGAGACCTCAGATAAGCAAAGCATCACTGAAGAAGAACAAAGTAGGAGGTCTCACACTGCTGGATCTCAAAACCTACTATACAGCCACGGTCAAAACTGCCTGGTATTGGTACAACGACAGACACAGACCAATGGAATAGAATTGAGAACCCAGAAATAGATCCATCAACCTGTGGTCAGCTGATCTTTGACAAAGGGCTGAAATCCATTAAATGGGGAAGAGATTGTCTGTTTAACAAATGGTGCTGGCAAAACTGGATATCCATTTGCCGAAAAATGAAACAAGATCCGTACCTCACACCAGACACAAAAACGAACTGCAGATGGATCAAAGACACAAATGTGAAACTTAAAACTATAAAGTTCCTCAAGGAAAAACTAGGGGCAAATTTAGGGGCCCTAATATATGGCATAAAAAGACTATCAAGCATAACTCAAAATGCACAAACAGCAGAAGATAAACCGGATAAATGGGACCTTCCCAAAATTAAATTCTTATGTGTTTCCAAAGACTTCTCCAAAAGAGTCAAAAGAGAACCTACAGATTGGCAAACTACTCGGCAGTGACATATGTGAAAAGGGACTTATCTCTAGAATTTATAGAAAACTCCAACACCTCAACAACAAAAAGACAAATGATCATTAGCCATTAGAGAGATGCAAATCAAAACAACGAGATACCATCTTACCCCAGCACTAGTAGCAAAGTTCAACCAGACAAAAAAAATAACAAATGCTGGTGAGGATTCAGAGAGATTAGGACTCTCATACACTGCTGGTGGGACTGTACAATGACACAACTGTGGAAGGTAGTATGGTGATTCCTTAAAAAGTTGGAATTAGAAGTACCATTTGACCCAGCCATTCCATTACTACATGTATATCCAAAAGAAGTAAAAGCCAGGACAAGAACAGATATATATATGCACACCCATGTTCATCCCACCACTATTTACAAAAGTCAAAACATAGAAACAACCTAGGTGCCAAGCAACAGAAGAATGGATAACCAAACTATGATACATACACACAATGAAATACTATGCAAACCTAAAGAATAATGTAAAATCTGCAAAACACCACATAATGTGGATGAACTTGGAGGATATTATGCTGAGTGAAATAACTCAGTCACAGAAGGACAAATATTGTATTAGTTCCTTATTGTAAAGAGTCAAGGAAAGGTTTATATATGGAAGAAAATTTTCTTTGCTGGTTACCAGGGGTGAGAGGGGAGGGGAGGGAACACTTAGATAGGTAGAGACAAGTATTGATTTGGGTGAAGAGAAGGGCAGTGTACCAAATGTGAATGATCAACACAATAGCAGTGAGGAAGAGGAAGACATAGAGAAGATCATGGGAGGTACATACAACAAAGATGAACTCTTTTGCACATACAGTACTGCGTTGTCAGTGACAGCAAACATTGATAGACAAACATAGATAGACAGGTCGACAGGCTGAACAATTAGGTATGTCTATGAAAAGGGGAGTGTATCCAAGAACATATACAGGGTTGGCAGACAATGTTTCAGTGTATTTCAGATGGCATATTTGTATGTTCTGTAAAAACTCATAAGTATATAGTAGAGCTGACAAGGGACAAGGTTGTAGTCACTTCTTGACCACAGTCAGCTACCCAGAGGGAGCGAGTAGTTGGACCTGTGGGCTCGGGACC
>NW_006921897.1:3046398-3050976 GCF_000298275.1 Orycteropus afer afer | reverse complement strand
CTGCCCTTCAGGTCTGGAATTGAACCCACTCCTGTGGCTTCCAGCCAAACAAAAGACAGGCATATGAGTTGAACATTTACCTGAGGTAGATCCATTCCTTAGAGAGAACAATCATGGGAGAATAGAAGGACTGTGTATGCACAAGGAGACAGCTCAGGGGGCAGGAGTGCATGGGAGGGAAGGACACAGGGAAGAGGTAACTATGAGGAGGAAGTGGGAGGGGAGATGCTGCATTGTGGGAATTGTAGTCAATGTCATGAGACAAAGTATATGTGAGCTACTACATGGAAAGTTAATTTGCTCTGTAAACTTTCACCTAAATCACAAAAATTAAAAAAAAGAAAAAAAAAGACCACCATCAAAATAAAATAAATAACCACGGGGTGGGTCCATGGACCTAGCTGTTGTTATTTTATGGACCTAATAGACCCACAGTAAGCCTAACTTTGGCCAGAACTTTATTATCTGACCTTCAATATGGTATCATACTAACAGAGTAGTGATAATTTTTTGCTTAAATCTCATTTTTTAAAACTAAGTCACATAGCCATTCTTGCTTGCAAGAGAGCCTAGGAAAGTATTTTAGCCAGGCAAATTGCCAACCTAATCAAAATCTGAGTTCTCTAAGTAATGAAAAAGTGAGAAATAGCTTTTAAGTAGACAACTAGGTGTGTCTACAACAGCAGTAGTGTCGTGCTAGATACAAGAAGCTTAGTTTCTTGATATGCTACATTACTTTCAAACTTGGGATTATATAACCGACCTAGAATTACAGCACTGTTCAGAACTATTCTACTTGAGGTGATGTTTAAAAATATTAGGGTTTCTTACTAACAGTAAAGTCATATTCCCAGAATCAGCTTTTTTCCAAATTAATCACATTTACTCCAAATTAATAAGAATTTTTAAAAAGTTTGTGTTGTGTGCTGTCTATAATGGAAAGAGAAAGGGCAACTGTTCTTTATTCTAGGATTAAGTCCTTCCTACCATTTTAGTGAAAATATCACTTCTTCCATAAAGCAATGACAATATTAATTACTATTTGGCTCATAATTAATTTACCCAATATCCTTATTTGGAGAAGTAAATTGGACCAATCTGTGTAGTACCAGAACTTAACCCTAAAGAGTAAGGAGGGCTTGATGCAGACTATAACCAAATAATTTCAGTAAAAAATAATATACAAATACCTGAGTCTAGAAGAACAAAGAGCAAAGTGCTCTTTGCTTTTGATAAAGCTGTATTTCTAATCATTTGGACTCTGTAAGGTTGGCAAGGTGGTCTCCCCTATATCATTATACTATAGACACAATGGACATGAGGGCTTCATTACAGATTATCAGCTAGCTGCTTTTGACCTGTTCTGGTTACCTAGCACTGCTCTGACAAGGATATACCACAAATGGGATAGCTTGAGCAGACAGGAGTTTATTTTCTTACAGTTCAGGAGGCTAGAAGTCCAAGTTCCAAGCGCCAGGCTCTAGGGGCTGGGTGAAAGCCTTTCAAACTTGGGCTTCAGCTCTGCCTCTTGCTCCTGGGCAACTGAAGCTAGAGGCATCTCTTCACTCAGGCAGCTAGTGGCTGCTGAAGCTAACAAGCCCAACGTCGACAAATAAAATGGCACAGTCCCAATGTTACCAAACATGGCAGACCATTGATTCAAGTTCACTGAAAGTCCCAGGATCAGCAGAGCATGGCAGGCTGCTGAACAACAACTCGGCTTCATGCAGGGTTCAAGTGTGCCATAAGCTGGAGACCATTCCCAAAGCTGCTTCTTATATATGGGAAGCAGACCACACACCCAAAGCAGCTACTCAGCTGCTCCAATAAATTCCACCATGGAGTTAATTACCAATCTCATCATGGGGAATACTACATCCAGCTGCCCAGCCACTCAACCAGGCCCAGCCAAGTTGATACACAAACTTAACCTCCACAGACCACTCCTTTTTAATCAAAGGGAATCGTCTTCCTGTGAAAACACTTTGTGTCAACTCTCATTTGGCCTCTTGGGCCCATTGATTCTTCCTCTTTCCCGATGAAAAGTGGTATCAAGTATTTTGATCTTTGAAGTTCATCTGATACATTACTTGGTATGTTAACAAAGGAGGAGTTTTACATTCTGAGAAAGAAACAGAAGATGTGTGGAAGCTGTTCCCTTTGTCTGCCTTCAGGGTAGAGCGTCTACGAAACAATCAAATTTTACACTGCCAAGATCAAACTCTTCTTAGCACTTTCACTCTGCACTGCTAAGCAAAAATAATCTCGAGGGTTTTGGTTTTTTGTTTTTTCAGTATAAAGCTTCAGTATGGAGAACAACTTTAGTAATTCTGGCTCAGACATGCTTTGAACCCCAGGAAAGATAGCAAGAACAAAGAAAAATAGGCCTTTATTGCCTTCTGCCCCAAACTGAATTTTGAAATTTGACTAGTTTAATAAACTCCAAAATTATGGTCGTTAAACTATAGCAGGCCGGTGGCATGTAGTAATAATTATTTCTCACATTCAAATACGACTTTAAAGTTATACAAGATGTGCTGCTCTCAAGTCTCTTAGTTGATCTTGGATACCAATGAAGGTACATCTGACAAATGTCAAGTGTGGTAGTAATTATTGCTGATTACAAATACTGCCACTCTCTTCCTCTGGGCACACTGGAGAAGATTATTCTCCCTGCCACCTGGTGGTGAACTGGTTAAGCACTCAGGGGCTAACCAAAAGGTTGGTGGCTGAAACCCACAAGCTGCTCCATGGGATAGAGATGTGTCAGTCTGCTTCCATAAAGATTTACAGCCGTGGGAACCCTGTGGGGCACTCCTGCTCTGTCCTATAAGGTCTCTGTGAGTCGGGTTTGCTTTTGTCTTTGCCCACCTGCAGTTAGGTGTGGTCATGTGACTTGCTTTGGCCAATGAAATGTGAGCAGATGGGTGATATTTCATGTCCAGGTAGAAGCATTTAGAGCTTCCAGATTCTCTTTTCACTGTCAGAGCAATCAACAGCCTGAGTCCTTCAATGAGAATGGAAATTCAGAGCAGAGTCCCAAGACTACTCAACATGGGCATGCAGTATGTGTGAGAACTTCCCCCAACCTTCACACACACACACACACACCACACACATTTCTCTGTACACCTCTGCTTTACTCTTTCATCCATTTGCACATGACCCAGAATAGCCGTTCCCACCAAATGGCGGCCTTGGGTTCCAAGTTTACATGATCATAGCTCAGTCTCAGGGTTTCAATTCCAAATTTCCAGAAGAGAGAAGTTGATTGCCCAAACTTGTGTGAGATGTGTACCCCTGGGTTGTTCAGCAATGGCCAGGGCACAGGCCATGTGGGAAGTAGGCTGCTAGTTTGGGATGTAGGCAAGTTAGATTCTCTTAAGAAGAGGGAATGGACCACATGAAATTATGGGCATTTCTAATACGTAAGTCACACTAGTAGGCTTCAGAACCAGAACCAGAACTCAAGTGTTTAGATTTTAGTTCAGGATTTTATCCACCATACCAACTCTACAGCTTCAAACTCTTCTATTTGTAAGAAATGTTGTTGTTGTTGGGTGCCATTAAGTCAGTTCCAACTCACAGCAACCCCATGTTCAAGAGAAAAAAACACTGTTGTGTTCTGCACCATCCTCATCATCCTTGAGCCTATCCTTGCAGTCACTGTGTCAATCCATCTCATTGAGGGTCTTCCTCTTTTTCTCTGATACTCTACTTTACCAAGCATGACATCCTTCTCCAGGCATTGGTCCCATCTGACAACATGACCAAAGTAGGTGAGATGAAGTCTGGCCATACTTGCTTCTAAGGAGCATTCCAGCAATATTTCCTCAAGACAGACTGGTTCATTCTTCTAGCAGTCCATGGTACATTCAATATTCTTCTCCAACACCACAATTCAAATGCATCACTACTTCTTCAATTTTTTGAAGAAATGATTGGACCTAAACTATATCTTAACTCACATTATAATAAGAGTTTTATTACCAGGACATTACTTTTTAAAAGATAGGCATATATAACAACACACATAAAAACTAGTATCTGGCAGATGATGTGCATTTTACACTGGAAAACAGTCCAAAGCTCCCTTGCAATTACATCTGTGTTCAGAGTAAGTGCCTCGTTCTCTTGTCTTTTTCCAATGTTTCTACAGTGAATGATCTGGTCTGTCTTTGTCCTGAATCCATTGCAAAAATATCTCATCTTTGATCTTTCTCTCCAACTTTCATAGATGTATATTTCTATCCAGGTGTTTGTGACCCAGTTTATACTTTCCCCAAGTTAACATTAACTTTTTTAACTTAGAGAATATGTAACAGCATGAAGATAAACCAAGCCTATTGCCATAAAGTCAGTTCCAACTCCTAGCGACCCCCGTTGGGTTTCCAAGGCTGTAAATCTTTATGAAGTAGATTGCCTAATCTTCCTCTCATGAAGCAGCTTGTGGGTTTGAACCACTGACATTCTGGCTGTTGTTATGTGCCATCAAGTCAAACCCGACTCATAGCGACCCCTCCTTGGGTTTCCGAGGCAGTATCACTACGGAAGTAGGATTGCCCAACCTTCCTTCTG
>NW_006921897.1:3045129-3046298 GCF_000298275.1 Orycteropus afer afer | reverse complement strand
CGTCTGGTTAGCAGGCAAGTGTCTTAGCCACTATGCTACCAGAGCTCCCCTAAGGTTAGCATCCAAAAATGCCTTACCCATTAAGTCACCAGAGCTCCTTGAAGATTAAACTTCTATTTTCCTAAAATTAATACATTATTTTCATGACTCCTGATATCACTCTCACTATATACATAGTGTTCACAACTTGAACATGCAAAAGCCAGTTTTTCTGAAGAACTTTTTGTGCAGATTGGGTAAGTTACCATACACCAAATGAGCAGTGACAACTTGGTCCTTGGTGAGTGAATAGAAATGCCAGTGTCCCCTAAGTTTAGTTCATCCAGAATAGAAATTATAATTCTTCTAAACTCTGTATTTTAGTTTTCTTAGGTGCCGTCAAGTTGGCTCCAACTCACAGTGAGCCTACATACAGCAGAACGGAACACTGCCCGGTCCTGCACCAGCCTCACAATCTCTGCTCTCCTTGAGCCCACCGTCACAGCCACTGTTTAATCCATCTTGTTGGGGCTTTCCCCCTTTTCCACTGATCCTCTACTTTACCAAGTATGATATTCTTTTGCAGGTATTAGTCCCTTCTGACAACATGACCAAAGTAGGCGACATGAAGTATGCCCATTCTCCCTTCTAGTATTCTGGGTATACTTCTTCCAGGACAGATGTGTTAGTTCTTCTGACTGTCCATGGTATTTTCAGTATTCTTTGTCAAGACCACAATTCAAATGCATCAATTCTTCAGTCTTCCTTATTCACTGTCTGGGTATGGCATGCACATGAGGTGACTGAAAATACCATGGCTTGGGGCAGGCACACCTTAGTCTTCAAAGGGATATCTTTACTCTTTAAAGGGCTCTGGGCAATCTATTCCATAGAGAAACCCAAGAAGGGGTTGCTATGAGTTGGAACCGACTTGACAGCAGTGAGTTTGGTTTTTTGGTTTACTGTAGATAAGCCCAGTGAATACGTCATCTGATTTCTTGACTGCTGCTTCCAAGAATGTTGATTGTGGACCCACGTAAAATGAAATCCCTGACAACTTGAGTCATTTCACCATTTATAGTGATGTTGCTTACTGATCCAGTTGTGAGGACTTTTGTTTTCTTTATGTCAAGATGCAATCCATACTGAAGACTGGAGTCTTTGATCTTCATCAGTAAGTCCTTCAATTC
>NW_006921897.1:3042577-3044014 GCF_000298275.1 Orycteropus afer afer | reverse complement strand
TGTAAAGGACTGAAAGAGTTAGCTTCTCCTTCCAGCCTTTTCTACCTTACATATATGTATTTCTGTACCTAACTATGGTGAAAATATTTTTATCATGAATTCTCCTTAGCAACCAATACTTTGTTTTTCTTAAAAAGAAAGCTTAAGTTTATCTAGATATCTTCTTAACCTAGAATGTTTTTTAGAGGCAGTATGATATAATAGAAAGAGCTCAATTCAGACATCCAGTGCATTGGCCTAATAATCATGTTTAGTGTTTCTGTTCTCACTTCTAATTCATGGTATAGTGCCTGAGGTCATAAAAGCTTGTAAGCTGGTCATCTACTGTATAACAATTGGTCTCTATTCACCTGGAGCAACAGAGGAAGAGAGTCAGGAGAGGATGGAATGGAATGTGTGCCTCATTGCCTCCATGAACAACTGCCTCTTTTCCATGAGACCAGAAGAACTAGAAGGGGAATAGCTATGATACTAAATGTTTTGATCAAAGAGACTATAGAAGAATCTTAATCAAAAGAGGGAAAATGCAGAGCAGAATTTCAAATTATCATGGACTCCAGGAGCAATCAATCATGGGAGAACTAAAGGGCAGTGTTTGTACAGGGAGACAGCTCAGAGGGCAGGAGTGCATGGGAGGGAAGGACACAGGGAAGAAGTAACTATGGGGAGGAAGTGGGAAAGAGCTGTTACAATGTGGAGAATTGCAGTCCATGTCATGAGACAAAATATGTATGAACTACTGTATGGAAAATGAATTTGCTCTGTAAATTTTCACCGAAATCAATAAAAAATTTTTTAGAAAAACTAATGGGGATTGCTATGAGTTGGAATCACCTCGATGGTAGTAGATTTGTTTTGCTTTGTTTTCATAAAGAAACCAAAAAAAGAATGATTTTAAATAGAAAGACAGATAAGCAATCCTCGACTTAGCAGTATCTGACTCATAAGTGATTCATATATGCAGTTTGCCACAGTTATCCCAACTGTTGCTGTCAATGTAAAAACAATTGGAACTTTTAAATAAGCTGTAAGTTCACAAGTGGAATGAGGGGAAAACTGTTTAATAAAGAAAATACTGCAAGAAGATACCCAATGACAGATTCACGGTCACACAGTATAAACTGATGCCCAAATCCTAAATTTTACATGTCGTTCGAATTTCTCACTGCATGAAATTCTACCAATGATGTTGTTAGGTGCTGTCCAGTTGGCTCTGACTCATAGGGACGCTATGCATGAAAGGACAAAACACTGCCCACTCCTGCACCATCCTCACAATCCTTGATATATCCTTGAACCCATTGCTGCAGCCACCATGTCGGTCCATCTCATTGAGCCTCTTCCCCTTTTTTGCTGACCCTCTAGTTTACCAAGAGTGGTATCATTCTCTGTAGACTAGTCTCTTCTGACAACATGACCAAAGTAGGTGAGATGAAG
>NW_006921897.1:3035114-3041314 GCF_000298275.1 Orycteropus afer afer | reverse complement strand
GTTGGATCACTTTTGGATTTCTTCCAGTCGGTTGGCCAGGTAGCTGTCTTCCAAGTTTCTTGACATAATCCAATGAGGCCTTCCAGCTTTGCATCCGATTGTTAAAACATCTCAATGGAAATTCCATCAATTCCTGGAGCTGTGTTTTCACTGATTCCTTCAGTGCAGCTGGGACTTCTTCCTTCAACACCATATGGTTCTTGATCATATGCTAGCTCCTGAAATGGCTGAACATCAACCAATTCTTTCTGGTACAGTGATTCTGTATATTCCTTCCATTTCCTTTTGATGCTTCCTGCATCATTCAATACTTTGCCCATAGAATCATTCAATGCTCCAATTACAGTCCTGAATTTTTTCCTCAGTACTTTCAGCTTGAGAAATGCCGAGTGTGTTTTTCCCTTCGGGTTTTCTAACTACAGGTCTTTGCACATTTCATTATAATGCTTTACTTTGCCTTCTCAAGCCGCCCTTTGCAATCTTGTGGTCTGCTCTTTTATTTCATCGTTTCTTCCATTTGGTCAGCTACTCTCCATTCAAGAGCAACTCTCAGACTCTCTACTGACATTTATTTTGCTTTTTCTTCTTTTACTGTTTTTTTAATGACCTTTTTCTTCATGTATGATGTTCTTGATGTCATCCCACAACTGATCTAGTCTACCATCACTGGTGATCAATGTGTCAAATCTATTCTTCAGATGGCCTCTAAATTCAGGTGGGATATAATCATGGTCATATTTTGGCTCTTGTGGACTTGTTTTGATTTTCTTCAGCTTCAACTTCAACTTCATTATGAGCAATTGATGGTTCACAGTCAGCCCATGGCTTTGGTCTGATTGATGATACTGAGCTTCTCCATTGCCTCTTTCCACAGATGTAGCTGATTTGATTCCTGTATATTCCATCTGGTGAGGTCCATGTGTATAGCCACTTTTTAGGTTGTTGAAAAAAAAAGGTATTTGCAATGAGTTAGTCACTGGTCTTGCAAAATTATATCATGTGCTCTCTGATGTCATTTATGTTACCAAGGCCCTATTTTTCAACTACTGATGATTCTTCTTTGTTTCCAACTTTTATATTCCAATCACCTATAATTATCAATACATCTTGATTGCATGTATGGTCAATTTCAAACCACAGAAGTTGGTAAAAATCTCCAATTTCTTCATCTTTGGCTTTAGCAGTTGGCATGTACATTTGAATAGTAGTAGTAACTGGTTTTCCTTGTAGAAGCATGGAAATTAACCCATCACTGACAGCACTGTACTTGAGGATAGATCTTGAAATGTTCTTTTTGATGATGAATGTGACACCATTCCTCTTCAAAATGTGTCATGCCTGGCATAGTATACCATATGATTGTCTGATTCAAAATGGCCACTATCAGTCCATTTCAGCTCACTGATGGCTAGGATATAAAATCTTCATGCATTTCATTTCACTTTTGGCAACTTCTCATTTTTCTAGCTTCATACTTTATGCATCCCATGTTCCATGTTTATAGCTCTTTCTTCCCATTTTGAGACATGCCCCATCAGCAAATTAAGATGCCAAAAGCTGTACTCCATCCATGTCATTAAGGTTGACTCTACTTTGTGTAGTCAGCTCTTCCCCAATTATATTCTCAGTGCTGTCCAACCTGAGGGGCTCACCTTGCAGCACTATATCAGACAATGTTTCACTGCTATTCTTAAGGTTTTCACTGGCTAATCTTTCTTTAGAAGTAGATTAACATGTCATTCTTCCTGTTCTTAGTCTGGAAGCTCTGCTGAAATCTGTCCACCATGGGTATACCAATGGCATAGCTTCTAGCCTCACTACCACAAGCAAGCCACCATAGTATGACAAACTGACAGACAAGTGGTGAACCAATGATAGATCCATTGAATATGCATCATCTTTGAAAATATGAAAAACCCTTCCTAACCCCTGGCCTGTAAGGATGCAGGTTTTGACAAGGGGAAGGTGACAGGCAGACGATACTTTTTGGGAGTATAGACCTAGGTGAGTTGCTCTGTGAGGGACTAGAAGAGCATGGATTTATTTAGCTACAAACATAAGCAACAGCAGGAAAGGGTAAAGTGGGATCATAAAAGTACTCTATAGTGTCCTCTGTCCCGTGCATGAATCATGAACCTTCTGTCCACTCTAGAGCATCTTTTCTAATTTTGTTGAAGTATCTTGTCACCTAGTGACCTTTCCAATTCATTATTGTGGATTTGTATTTCTCATTAGTTTATCATATTTGAATAGAGCTTCAGGAAAAAGAAGTTAAAAATAGTGTTTTGTCATCCTGAACTGGAAGCTTATGTGTATACTTCAGATTTTAACATCACAGGCTGCTTTCTAAAATGATCATGGCCATGCATACTTTCACCAGAAATACAGGATAGTGTCTACTTCCCTGTGTCCTTGATTGCAATGAATGATATTTCTCTTTTTAATATTGGCTACTGTGATAAGTAAACAAAAAAGGCATTTAATTATTGATTTGATTTGTAGTTCCCTGATTAATAATCAAGTTGAATACCTTTGAGTATTTGTTAAGTGTGCCTTTTCCCCCCTATGGTTGGCTTTTTTAAAATATTAATGTTTTATTTTACTTTATTTTTGGTGAAAATATACAAAGCAAAACCCATTCACATTTCACTTTCTAGACATAATGAACAATGACATAGGTTACAGTCCTCATGCTGTATCAACATTCTCTTTATTTCTGTTCTACTTGTTTCACTCCCATTGACTTAAACTCCTATGCTTTAAAATCGCCGTTGTCCATTTGGTCTTAGAATTTTTTTAACAAAACACAGCAATCAAGGGTGACAATCTTTATTTTTTGAGCTAAACTGTTACTTAGGAGCTCTGGTAGCATAGTGCCTAAGGCACTTGACTGCTAACCAGAAGCCTGGCAGTTCAAACCCACCAGCCACTCCTCAGAAGGAAGATAGGGCAATCTACTTCCATAGTGATACTACCTCAGAAACCCAAGGAGGGGTCGCTATGAGTTGGGTCCAATTTGACAGCCCATAACAACAACAAAAAACTGTTACTTAAAGGTGACCTCAGGGGATAACTTTGATTGAAGGTTTGAAGAATAACACAGGAGTTTCCAGGACTCCTCTAGCCTCAATAGGTCCAGTAAGTCTGGATTGTTTAAAATTTAAAGTTCAGTTTCACATTTTTCACCCTTCCTATCAGGATCTATCTATTGAATCTCTGCTCTTAACATTTGGTAGTGGTTTGTGGTTAGCTTTTTAAATATTCTTTGGTCACATTTACAGGGTATTGATATATATACTTTTTATGAATTTCTAGGAGTTCTTTGTATAATATGTTATATATGTTGGATACCTATCAATAAAAATTCCATTAGATTTTTAAAAACTAGCATAGAACAAATGATTTTAAATGCTGAAAAATATTATCAGTTGTTCCAAAACAGATATAACTGTACCTAGCAATACTTTTAACAGGGGATATGCACAACTTTTAAGTAGAAAATTAGAAAGCTTTATTGGAAAACATTGAAGAATAAGTTGAGAGATGTACCCCATTTGCAGATAGAAGACTCAGTATCACAAAACTACAAATCCTTCCCAAATTCATCTACAGGCTCAAAGCCAGACCAATCAAAATCCCAAAACTATTTCTTATGAAACCTGACAGCTGATTCTAAAACATACATGAAATAACAAAAAGCCAAAACAAGCCAAGATACTGTGAAAAGAAGTCTGGGGCTAGAAAATGACTAATATAAACATTATTTTAAAATGATAGCTATTCAGACAGTGTGGTATTAGTGCAGGGATACAAAAATGGACAGGTGGAAAAGAAAACAGAGAACAGAGATAGATCCAGAGATATATGACAGAAATAGCATTGCAGATTAATGTGTAAAGAACAAATAAACAGTGTGGTCCAATTGGTTATTCATGTGGAGAAATAAAATTGGGTACCTACTGGTGGCATAGTGCCTAAGGCATATGACTGATAACCAGAAGGCTGATGGTTCAAACTGACCAGCCACTCCTTGGAAGGAAGACTGGGAAATCTACTTCCTTAGATGTACCACCTCAGAAACCTTATTAGGAGGGGTCAATATGAGTCAAATTGACTCAAAGGCAGTGAGTTTGGTTTGTTTTTTCTCTCAAACCATACAAAAAAGTTAATTGCAGCTGGATTAAGGAGGTCAGTGTGAAAGCAAAAATGAAAAGAACTTTAGAAGACAGTATAGAAGAAAATCTTTAGACCTGGTGGTATGTACAGATTTCCTAAGCAAGACAAAATAATTCCAAGTCACAAAAGACAGAGAAATTGTACTTAAAAATCAAGAGTTTCAATTCCTCAGAATACATTTAAATATTGAAAAGACAAAACACAAACTGTCAAAAACTATTTGCAGCACATATAACCATAATAGACTAATGTCTTAATATATAAGATCATCTATTAATCAATGACAAAGATGAATAACTATAAAAACAGGCAAAAGATATCTATGTGCATTTCATAACTGAGGAAATACAAATGACCAATAACATGAAAAAATGCTCAAGCTCATTAACAGTTTGGGACAAAACCACAATGAGATATTATTATACTTATATTGGTAAAACGTTAAAAATCTGAAAATACTAAAATGTTAGGGAGTCAGTGAAGCAAAGCAAGCTGTCACATGCTGTTGGGAGAAATGTACATTGGTAGGAATCACTTTGGAAAACAATGTGGCGTGGGCTGGTAAAGCTGGACATGTGCGTATCCTACAACCTAGCAATCTCACTGCAGATATACTCCTGGAACACTGGCTTTCAAATTCACAAGGCCCACAGAAAAAGTAAAATTTACATTGCAGTCTACTGTATACTTACATATATTTCAATAACTGTTCAAATAGATCACATTTCATAAACAATACTTACCATTCTGATATTTTATATTCCTTTATTTTCTTTTTATCCTATTTATAACCTACTACACTAATATTTCAACTAATTGGTCACAATTCTTTGTCTGATAAACATAGCTTTTTTATGATTATGTAATTCTCCTATTTATAGCTGATATTGTCCTTGCTCTGAAATCTGCTTTGTCTGAAACTCGCATAGCTACTAAGGCCTTCTTTTGATTAGTGTCAGCAGTATATATATTTCTTCAAACTTTTAGTTTTAATGTACCTGTGTTTTAACTTTAAAGCCTGTATATTGTAGGCAACATACACTTGGGTATTTTGTTATCCACTTACATAGATTCTGTCTTTTCCTTTGTGTATTAAGATCATTCACATTTAAAGTGATTATTGATAGAGATGATTTAATATTTACCCTTTTACTTGTACCTGTTTTCTATCCATTACTCTCTTCTTTTTTTTGTGTGTGAAAAACATAGCTTTAATGAAACATTTGTGGATGTGTAGCTGAAAACAAAGAAGACACTGTTCCTAACTCTTTAAAATAGCAAGAAAATGAAAACAATTTAAATGCCTATCAACTGCACTCAGAAAACAAAGAAGAAAAAGTTGTTGTTGATTCCAACTCACAGCAACCACGCATGTGTCAGAGTAGAACTGTGCTCTGTAGCATGAATTTCCATTACTGATTTTGTGGAGGTAGGTGGGCAGATTTCTTCCAAGGCACCTCTGGATGGACTTGAACGTCCAACCTTCCAGCTAGCAGCTGAGTCCTTAACTATATGCCCCACTCAGGGACCCCATCAACAGCAATAATGAGAAAATACATTGGACAAATATTATGTGTATAAGGAAATGAATGTTCTATAGCTACAAATTATGCCATGAATGGATCTCTCAAACACGCTGCATAAATGTGCTTTTTAGCAAGTTGTAGAAAATATGTGGATCAATTCATTTCTATTAGGGTCAGAAACAAGCAAAATTACATAATATATCATTTAGAAATACACGCACATATAGTCAACTGTAAGAAAAACGAGAGAGTGGTTCAAACAATATTCAGAAAAGTGAATCTTCTGGGGAGATGAAATGGGTACTATAGAGGAAGGGCACACTGAGAGCATCTAAGATACTGCTAATACTCTATCTTCATTTTCTTGTTGTGATTAGGTGCCACCGAGTCAATTTTAGACTCATAATGACCCATGTGACAGAACAGAGCTACCCCAGAGGGTTTCCTAGGCTGTAATCTTTACAGAAGTGGATCATCGGGTCTTTCTCCCACAGAGTC
>NW_006921897.1:3028834-3034714 GCF_000298275.1 Orycteropus afer afer | reverse complement strand
TCAAGAAGAGATGGGATCCAATCACATAGGGCCCTCTACTAAAGACTTTGACCTTTAATCTAAATGCAATGGGAGGCCAGCGGTGGGTGTTGAGCATCGGAATGAATATGATGTGACATATTTTAACAGGATCACTGTTAACTAATGCCATGTCATATTAATAAAAAAATAAAATGGGCACCTCCTTTTTTAACTTTAAATTGTACCCCTGCAGTGTTACCATAAGGATTAGAAATAAATTATTCAATACATCAAAAATAAAGCCCTATAATAGGGTAACTATTATTACTTTCAAACATTTTTCAGCACCATAGTAATATAAGAGAAAAAATAAAATATTTAAGGAAGAGATATTGGTGTGGGGCTAAAACCAAGATGGGAGCTCTGGTAGCATAGTGCCTAAGGCACTTGACTACTAACCAGAAGGCTGGTGGTTCAAGCCCACCAGCCACTCCTTGGAAGGAAGGTTGGGCAATTTACTTCCATAGTGATACTGCCCCAGAAACCCAAGGAGTGGTCGCTATGAGTCAGGTCCGACTCTACGGCACATAACAACAAAACCAAGGACAGCACCTGAGCAGCTATTAGAATCACCCACATGGGTTGCAGTATGGCAGCTCAGAGCCTGGGATCAGTGTTAGAGTGGGACTTCAGGGCGTTTGGTATTTCGAACTATCTTCATGTGTACATCAGCTTTTGCTGTCACCCTTTCCTATAAAGCTTTCCTTTCACCTCAAAATAATTCCAAAAAGAAATGATTGCCAGGAATCCAGGTAGGAGCTACATATTATCAGGTAGAGATCATAGTTTTTAAAATGACAACACACGGCTATTCACTACTCAGAGCCTGAGAACTCTTTCTCTAGCCAAAAAGTGAACAAAGAACATAGCTGAAATGGATGCTCCAAACAAAAACGTCCTTGCAGAGAAGAATGAAAATGAAGTGTAAGAACAATGTTCCATTTCATATTTGATATTTTTCTCCTTGTGCCTTAACACTCTCACAGACCCATTAAAAGAGGGAGTGCACCAATAGATACTGAAGTTTTATGTGGAACTACTTGTCTCCATTTTATCATTGTTGTCAGTTGCCCTTAAGTCACCATAGAGACCCCATGTCCAACAGGACAAAATACTGCCTGGTCCTGTGCCATCATCATAGTCATCATCATCATCATCATAGTCACTGTTGTGCTAGAGTTCATTGGTGTGGCTCCTATGGATCTTAGGTGCCTTTCCACATAAGAAGCTTGTCTCCAGCAGCATATCGGACACTAATCTGTTGTGATCCACAGTCTTTTTCTTAACTTTCAGAAGTGGATCACCAGGATTTTCTCCCTAATACGTCTTAATATGGAAATGTCGCTGAAACCTGCCCACCCAGGTGATCCTGCTGGTATGTAAAACACCAGTGACGAGCTTCCAGTACCATGGAAACATGTGAGCCACCACAGTATGGCAAACTGAGAGACAGGTAGAGGAACTTCCATTTTAGACTCTCATACACTGCTGGTGGGACAAATGATACAACCACTGTGGAAAGCAGGACGGCAATTCCTTAAAAAGCTGGAATTAGAAATACCATTTGATACAGCCATCCCATTACTAGGTATATATCCTAAAGAAGTGAGAGCCAGGACAAGAACAGATATATGCACGCCCATATTCATTGCAGCACTATTTAAAATAGCAAAGAGACAGAAATGACCTAGGTGCCCATCAGCAGAAGAATGGATAACCAAACCATGGCACATACACGCAATGGAATACTATGTAACACTAAAGAATAACATACAATATGCAAAACACCACATAACGTGGATGAACTTGGAGAACATTATGCTGAGTGAAATAACTAAATCACAGAAGGACAAGTACAGTATTAGTTCACTATTGTAAAACATCAAGGAAAGGTTTATATATGGAAGGAAACTTTCTTTGTTGGTACCAGGGATGGGAGGGGAGGGAAGGGATCATTGTAAAAATTTAAAAAAAAAAATAAAAAAAGAAGGTAAGAATATGTGAAATTTTATATGGGAGAAATTTGAAAAATAATAATAATATTTTAGGAATTTGAGTTCATGAAATATAATTCATATTAACAAGCATATATATTTACTATGCATAATATCTAGACCCATCAACTCTATTTTCCTTTAGAAGATTTTATAAACTATATCATCAGACATAGCTAACACAATGAAGTAGCATTTTCAAGACCAATCTGATTCAGAGGAATGACGAGATGCATAGAAATGACACATGGATAATATCAGATATGTGAAGGGAAATTTAAAGAGTCATTTTCATTGATTTATTTTCTTCATACCTAAAAGCAGGTAATGGATTCAGGAAGCATGAGAAGATACTGAGATTAATTTGACACTGAGATGCTAGGGCAAAGTAAATATAAATGAGGTATCTATTCATGGCACAGGAAATTGCTACTGCCATAAAGCGACCTTAATCTCTGGACCATTGGTTAAGATCAAGCTGGTGCTGGTCAGTGCTGCTACAATGAACTCGAATACTGGCCACATTTCTTTCTTGTACAAGAATCTGAATGTATTTAATATTGCTTAGAATACAGGAGCCAGAATATTGGCTTAGAAATCATTGCTACACAGAGATGTTTATTGGGTGGGGGGAGGGTAGTAATAAAAAAATAAAAACTCGGTGTTCTGTGCTTAACTTGTGGTATGTAATGGGTTGAACACGCTTTAATGTAGACTGAGATTCCTTCAGAAGGAGCCCTGGTGGTACAGTGATTAAGCACTCAGCTGCTAATGGAAAGGTCAGCAATTTCAACCTACCAGCTACTTTGTGGGAGAAAGATGTGACAATCTGCTTCCATAAAGATTTACAGTTTGGAAACCCTATAGGGCAGTTCTACTTGGTCTTATTGGGTCACTATAAGTTGGTATCAACTCAAAAGCAATGGGTCTGATTTCCTTTCAAAAAGGAAACATTCACTCAGAAGTGAATCTGTCAAGAGTATTTAAGGCAGAGAGCTCTTCAGTACAGAAAAGTAGCAAAAGAGTCAGGAAAAATGGACTGATACCGGGGCTATCCAGGAAGCCATAGGTCTCCCAAAGATAGGAAAGTGGCTGGCAGGGGAAATTCAGGGGGAAAAAAAAAGGCTCTTAGTAAATGAATTAAAGTAAGCCTAGCAATGAACCCTACTAAGAGTTAAGTGCTTAAATTGACCAACAATTGGCTGAGGGAGAAGGTCAAGGCTACCTTATGTCAAGTAAGTTAGAAAAGAAATGACCATTCCTTTTACTGTATTTATTTTGGTTCTTGAGTTGGCCACTCTGTTATTTTTGTATTAGTGGTCTCATACAAATTTTTCCTTTTGTGACTGACTTATTTCACGCAGCATAATGTCCTCCAGATTCATTCATGTTGTGAAAAGTTTCATGGATTCATCATTATTCTTTATCATTGGGTAATATTCCATAGTATGTATGTACCACAATTGGTTTACACATTCATCCATTGATGGACACTTTGATTGTTTCCATTTTTGTGTTACTGTGAATAATGCTTCAATGAACATTGGTTGCATATGTCTATTCATGTCACAGCTCTTATTTCTGTAAGATACATATCTAGGAATGGAATTGCTGGACCACATGGTATTTTTACATTTAGCTTTTTAAGGAAGTGCCATAGAGTTTTCCTTAGTGACTGTACCCTTTTGCAGTTTCATGTGCAGTGATTAAGAGTTCCAATCTCCCCAGATGCTTCATCACAGCATTTCTTGTTCTGTATTTTTGTTTTTGTTTTTGTTTTTTTGATCAGTATCATTATTGCTGGGGTGAGATGGTATCTCACTGTAGTTTTGATATGTACCTCTTTAATGGCTAAAATCACCACTCATCTTCAGTTTGTTGTACTGTGATGGCTTGCGTGTTGCTGTGAGGCTGGAGACTGTGCAAACAATATTCCAAATTCTGGCACAGTCACAAACAATAGACTGGTTTCAGTGGAGCTTCCAGACAAAGAGACACTGGGAAGAAGGATGATACCATCCACTTCTGAAAAAACTGGTCACTGAAAACCTTATGAATATAGCAGTGAAACACTGTCTGATATATTACTGGAAAATCTTATGGATATCCATGAAACACTGTCCAATACCGTGTCAGAAGATGGACCCCTCAGGTTAGAAGGCATTCAAAATATGACTGGGGAAGAGCTGCCTTCTCAAAGTTGAGTCGACCTTAATGATGTGGATAGAGTAAAGCTTATGGGACTTTCATTTGCCAATGGGCCATGACTCAAAACGGGAAGAAACAGCTGCAAACATCCATTAATAATCAGAAAATGCAATGTATGAAGTATGAATCTAGGAAAATTGGAAGTCATTAAAAATCAAACAGAACAGATAAACATTGACATCCTAGGCATTAGTTAGCTGAAATGGACTGGTATGGGTCATTTTGAATCAGACACTCATATGATCCACTACAGTGGGAATGACAAATTAAGAGGAATGGTATTGCAGTCATTGTCAAAAAGAACATCTCAAGATCTATCCTGAAGTACAGTGCTGTCAGTGATAGGATAATATCCAGATGCCTACAAGGAAGACCAGTTAATACTACCGTTATTCAAATTTATGCACTGACCACCAAAGCCAAAGATGAAGAAATTGATTATTTTACCAACTTCTGCAGTCTGAAACTGGCCAAATATGCAATTAAGATGTTTTTATTATTACTGGTGATTGGAATACAAAAGTTGGAAACAGAAGAATCATGAGTAGTTGGAAAGTATGGTCTTGGAGTCAGAGAGTTGATGTTGGAGATCATATGACAGAATTTTGCCAGACCAACCACTTATTCATTACAAACACCTTTTTTCAACTACATAAATGGCAACTATACACGTGGGTCTCAACAGATGGAACAAACAGGAATCAGATAGACTACATCTGTGAAAAGAGGCAATGGAGAAGCTCAAAACAAGGCCTGGAGCTAACTGTGGAACAGACCATCAGTCGCTCGTATGCAAGTTCAAGTTGAAGGTGCAGAAAACTAAAATAAACCCCTGAGAGCCAAAATACAACTTTGATTATATCCTACCTGAATTTAGAGACTATTTGAAGAATATATTTGATGCACTGAAAACCAACGATCAAAGCCTAGGCACGTTGTGGGATGACATCAAGGACATCACACGTAATGAAAGCAAAAGGTGGTTAAAAAGATAGAAAATGAAGAAAATACCAAAATTGATGTTTGGAGATAATCTGAAATTGCTCTTGACTGTAGAGTAGCTAAAGCAAATGGAAGAAATGATGACATAAAAGATCTAAACAGATTTCAAAAGGCAGCTTGAAAGACAAAGTATTGTAAGGAAGTACACAAAGACTTAAAGGGAGAAAACCAAAAGGGAAAAACAAACCCGGCATTTCTTAAGCTGAAAGAACCAAATAAAAAATGTAAGCCTTGAGTTGTGATACTGAAGGAGACTATGCGCAAAATACTGAACAATGCAGAAAGCATCAAAAGAAGATGGAAGGAAAACACAGTCACTGTACTAAAAAGAATGGGTGGACATTCAACCATTTCAAGAGGTAGCATATAATTAAGAACCAACAGTACTGAAGGAAGAAATCCGAGGCACACTGAAGAAATTGGCAAAAAGCTAGGATCCAGGAATTGATGGAATTCCCACAGAGATGTTTCAACAAACAGATGCAAAGCTGGAAGCCCTCAATGGATTATGTCAAGAAATTTGGAAGACTGCTACCTGACCAACCGATGGGAAGAAATCCATATTTCTGCCCATTCCAGAGAAAAGTGATCCAACAGAAGGTGGAAATTATTCAACAGTATCATTACTATCGCAGACAAGTAAAATTTTGCTGAA
>NW_006921897.1:3027978-3028731 GCF_000298275.1 Orycteropus afer afer | reverse complement strand
AAATTAAAGCCAGATGCAGAAGAAGGCATGGAACAAGGGATACCACTGGTGATGTCAGATGGATCTTGGCTGAAAGCAGAGAATATCACAAAGATGTTTACCTGTTTCACTGATTATGCAAAGACATTCAACTGTGTGGATCACAACAAATTATGGATAACAACATTGTGAGGAATGGGAATTCCAGAATAATTAATTGTGCTTATGAGGAACCTGTACATTGACCAAGAGGCTGTCATTCAAATAGTACAAGGGAATATAACATGGTTTAAAATCAGGAAAGGTGCTTGTCAGGATTGTATCCTTTAAATGTACTTATTCAATCTGTATGCTGAGGAAATAATCCAAGAAGCTGGACTATATGAAACAAGAACCTGGCATCAGGATTGGAGGAAGGCTCATTAACCACCTGCAATATGCAGATAACAAAACCCTGCTTGCTGAAAGTGAAGAGGACTTGAAATGCCTATTAATTAAGATCAAACACTACAGCCTTCAACATGGATGACATCTCAACATAAAGAAAACAAAAATCCTCACAACTGGACCATAAGCAACACCTCAATAAATGGATAAAAGACTGACATTGTCAAATATTTCATTCTACTTGGATCCATAATCAATGCCCATGGAAGCAGCAGTCAAGAAATCAGATGACTGACCCAGCCATTCCATTACTAGGTATATACCCTAAAGAAGTGAGAGTCATGACAAGAACAGATATATGCACACCCATGTTCATCGCAGCACTAT
>NW_006921897.1:3024475-3025438 GCF_000298275.1 Orycteropus afer afer | reverse complement strand
GTCAATGACATGAGACAAAGTATATGTGAACTGCTATATGGAAAGTGAATTTGCTCTGTAAATCTTCACCCAAATCACAATTAAAAAAAAAAAAATCAGATGACATATTGCACTGGGCAAATCTGCTGCAAAAGACTTCTTTTAAGTGTTAAAGAACAAAGATGTTTTTCTTTGAAATTAAGATGCACCTGACCCAAGCCATGTTATTTTCAATAGCCTCATATAGATGTGAAAGCTGGACGGTGAATAAGGAAGACCAAAGAATTGACACATTTGAATTGTGGAGGACTGTCAGAAGAACAAACAAATGTGGCTTGGAAGCAGTGCAGCTGGACTGCTCCTTGGAAGCAAGAATGGCCACACATCGTCTCACCTACTTTGGTCATGTGGTTAGAAGGGATCCATCCCTGGAGAAGTATATCATGCTTGGTAAAGTGGACAGTCCGTGAAAAAGGGGAAGGCTCTCCACGAGACACATTGATAGAGTGGCTGCAACAGTGGACTGAAACAGCAGTGATCCTGAGGATGGCACAAGAGCAGGCAGCGTTTGGTTCTGCTGTACACAGCATCGCTACTGAGTTGGAACCAACTTGATGGCACCTAACAGTAACAGAAGGAGCTAATGATTGCAAGCAATTCTTCGTGTTTATTGGCTGCCTGAATATCTTCTTTGATGAAGTGTCCATCCATGTCTGTGTTAGTTAATGTTATGTGTCAACTTCGTTGGGCTGTGACTTTGAATGGGTTGGCAGCTGTATGTGGTTACTCCTTATGATGATATTGTAGTCACCCCCATGGAGGAATCTGCTGTGTGTGGTTAATCAGTTAAAGGGGAGTTGTCTTTAAGGTGTCGTCTGCTTCCAGTATATATGGAATGGATCCTGTATTTGGCCCATTAATCATCTCCAGTTCCTGGACCTGAACCAATGGCCTGCCATGCTGCCTGCAGATCTTAGGACTGTT
>NW_006921897.1:3021034-3023446 GCF_000298275.1 Orycteropus afer afer | reverse complement strand
TACTTATCCAAGGGCTCTTTCCTTCCCATGTAAAGTCGTTGATTAGTTTTTCCATCTCATTAAAAAGTGTTATTGGAATATAGATTGGCATTCCATTATATCTACAGATTGCTTTTGGTAGTATTGACATTGGCATAATGTTAAGTCTCCCTATCCATGAGCATGGTATGCTTTTCCATTTATGTAGGTTTCTTCCAAAAGTGTTTTGTAGTATTCTTCATATAAGTCTTATATATCCATAGTTAGATTTATTCCTAAGAATTTTGTCTATTTGTGGGGGGCTATAATATATGGTATTATTTTCCTGATTTCCTTTGCAGAGTCCTCTTTGTTAGTACAGAGGAATCCAACTGCTTTTTTGTGTGTGTTGATCTTGTACCCTGTCACTTTGCTGAATCATTCTATTAGTTCCAGTAGCTTTTTTTGTGGAATCTCTGGGGTTTTCTACATACAGTATCATATTATCTGTGAATAGGGATAGTTTTACTTCTTCCTTACCAATCTGGATGCCCTTTATTTCCCTTTCTTGTGCTATTGCTCTAGCTAGGATTCTCAATGGGAATTCTTTCAGTCTCTTTCCATTGAGGATAATATTGGCTGTTGATTTTGTGTATATGCCCTTACTTATGTTGAGGAATTTCCCTTCTAATCCAATTTTCCTGAGATTTTTTATTAGGAAAAGGTGTTAGATTTTATCAGATACCTTTTCTGCATTGTACTGCTATTTTTAAATATACAGCACCATGCTAGGCATTTCATTTGTGCATTCAACAAATATTTATTAAGCAACTATAACATAGGCAGATATTTTGTTCTGTGCAAGTATAAAGTGATAAATGAAATAAATATGGTCCTAGTACTCATCATTTAACAGTCTAGTAAGGTAGACAGATAATAAGCAAATAAACCTATACATGTATGAATCAATCATACATAAAATTCAGATAAGTTCTCTAAAGGAAAATAATAGCTTGAGATAGGGAGAATAAGAGGGGTACTTACAGTGGACAGGGTGTCAGGAAAGACTTCCCAAAGAAAGTGACTCATTGCTTTGAAAACTTGGAATAACTTCAAGTGAAAGATATTGTTATTATCCTTATCTTACAAACAAAGAAAGGGGATTTAAAGTTATTTAGTTCCAACAGGTGACTCAGCTAGTCATTGGAAGAAACTGGAACCAATAAGGTCTACCTGGTTACTGCATTCCATGCTCTTAAACATTATAAAACTTTATTTCTGCTTAAATGTGCTTTAAAATTGAAGTTAAGCTATAGTTATGGAATTCTGCCTTTTCCAGAATACTGAGTGAGTACAATATCAGGATTTTGGAACTTTCAGAACTGCTGTTATTAATAAGGTACTCACTTGTCTACAGATCAAGTATTTGATCCTAAAAGTAATGCGAATAACAGAGTAAAATCAAGTAAGATAAGAGAAAAAAGTGAGAGGGGATTAAAAGAAAAAATAACCTAACATTAACCAAAAAGAATTATCAACAAAGGCAAAAGCTGGTTTTTTGCTTTTTGTGGCAGAAATAAAACACAAAGAGCTAGCAAGAGCTAGTGTCAGGTCCAGGAAACATTTCTTTATGTTCTTTATTATCACAATGCCACTTTTGGCTTACTTCATTTTTCCTACAAGAAATGGGAACCAGTACTGTTATTTCTGACAATGCCACGGATTTTCTGTTTGTAACAAAACAGTATATATCTTCCTGCCTCTGCATTTTCTGATACAATTTTATTTAGTGCTCATTACAACATAAATGGGGACCCTGACACTGTGACTGAGAATCTATCCCAAAAAAGTGGCATGGTTAGACTACACACGAGTTGAGGCTCGAAGCCTCTGGCATATGCTCCATTTTCCCAGCTTACTTCACTTACAAAACAATTTCAAGGATAAAATTATTACGAATTTCAAGATGGCAACCATAGAGCCTTGAGCCCCAAATGCAGGGCCTTCAGAGCACAGAGCGATGCCCATAGGCCAATATGCCCATCTGATCATATGGTGGCTCAAGTGATCATTCATTACATAGGGACTTTTGCCAATGAAGCTCTTATAGTTTTAATAATCAAACATATTGAGATAATTTCACCAGATGCTACATTCTTAAGGCTCTATCAGTAGAATAACTCTTCCAACTAAAGGTTCCTTATTTCACTTTTAAAAATGAAGTCAATCAAATCAATCAGCAAACACTTGAGCACCTATGTGCTGTGGGGAAAATTGACAAAGATAGAGACAAGCTTTCTGTCCTCCATGAGCTCACAGTCTCGTTGGAAAGGCAAAAACAAGGGTGAATCAATAAATGTATATCCAACTTTCTGATCTTAATAGCTGCATAAATTCCCATTGTGTGCTACTATTTATTCAAGTACTCCTCAACTGATGAGCAGTCATATTGCT
>NW_006921897.1:3018167-3019364 GCF_000298275.1 Orycteropus afer afer | reverse complement strand
AAACATATGCATATAAGTACATAAGTACATAAAAACATGCATATAAGTACAACATTAAGACTTGTAGTGAAATGTGGTAAGTACAGAAGAGTATATGTAATAGAAGTGCAGACCAATGTGAAGATACCTAGCTTGGGAGATCAAAGATGGCTCCTGAATGGGGTTGTATATAAGGCAGTCATTTCTTGAATCATGGGCATATTTTGCATATCAAACTTATCTTCATAGTTATGTTTTTCTTTCATTATTAGAGTTAAGAATTAGAAGTAATAATATATTCCAGGTGGAAGAATGGACAAAGTTATATATGATTAAAATTTCACCAGAGAAAAGTACACACAGATGATGGAGATAATTAGACTTTTCTGTAATACAAGCAGTCCTGACTTATGAAAGGATTTCATTCCAACAACTCCATCGTAAGTTAGTTCTAACATAAGTCAAACATTCATTTTTCTTTAGTTTTCATTATTATTGCCTTTTATTATCAGTATTTTTTATAAATCTGATAAGTATTTGTCTTTTCAGGTGGAAAACATTATATGTGGAAATCTGAAAATGTTAACATCAGAAAATTACACACTGCAAAATTGCATGTAGTAAAAAATGGACAGTTGAAGGTTTGGTTCATCGTAACTCAAAAATGTTGTAAGTTGAGGACTACCTGTATAGGAATTACTCTTTTGGGAGTGATCCCAGAAAACACCAATTTTAAAATTTCTTAATTTAACACCAAATACTGATTGCTTTCTGGTAGAAGCAGTGGGGGAGGGGGATAACTTGTTTCTGAACTTCCTCTCATCCTCAGTGTTGAGTTTCAGCTGTTGGTACTAAGCTATGCTATAGTCACAGGGTATCAAATTATCCAAGACTCAGCCTTTTAATATTAATGATGCTAGATAGCTGACAAAATATTGGAAAACCCAAAAGCTAAAAATAAAAAATACACTGAAGATATCCATGTCTGAGCATAAGTACTTATGTTATAAGAAATATGTTTCAAAGCTTATAAACGAGACAGTTGACATTTGGGAGTTCTTCCTGTACATCTTGTTGTTGTTAACTGCCATCAAGTCGTTTCCGATTCATAGCGACCCCATGCACAGCAGAACAAAACACTGCCCGATCCCGCGCCAGCCCCACAATCCCTGCTATACTTGAGCCCATCATCGCAGCCACCGTATCAATCCATCTCCT
>NW_006921897.1:2981497-2987716 GCF_000298275.1 Orycteropus afer afer | reverse complement strand
TCTGTGTCTGTGTTAATTGGTTTCCCTTTTCTTTGTTGAAGAGGGTCTGTGCAATCCTTCTGCCTAGTCCGCCATCTTGCCCCGCCTCTGAGGATTTCATTTTATTGAGATTCACAATCAATGCCCATGGAAACAGTAGCATAAAAATCAAATGATACATTGTATTGGGAAAATTTGCTGTAATGGACCTTTTTAAAGTGTTAAAGAGCAAAGACGTCACTTTGAATACTAAAATGCACCTGCCCCAAGCCATGGTATTTTCAAAAGCCTCATACACATGTGAGAACTGGACAATGAGTAAGGAAAATAAATGGAAGAAGAGTTGATGCCTTTGAATTGTTGTATTGGCAAAGAATACTGAATGTACCATGGATTACTGGAAGAATAAACAAATATGCCCTGAATAAAGTACAGCCAGAATGCTCCCTCGAAGTGAGAATGGCCAGACTCCATCTCACCTACTTTGGTCATGTTGTCAGAAGGGACCAGTCCTTGGAGAAGGATATCATGCTTGGTAAAGTGGGGGATCACGAAAAAAGGGGAAGACCCTCAACAAGATAGACTGACACAGTGGCTGCAACTATGGGCTCAGGTATAGCAAGTTTCATGAGGCTGGCTCAGGACAGGGCAGTGTTTTGTTCTGTTGTATGTAGGGTTGCTGTAAGTTAGAACCGACCTGACAGCACCAAAAAACAACAATTTTTAAATAGGTGTTTAGATCAAACCTTATAAATATGCAATTATATAAGGAAGACAATTGAACTATAATTGCATTGCTCCGTTGCCTATGTAGGAAAAACAATAAAACCATTCAATCTTTTAATAGACAGTATTTTCTTATTAATCCTTAATTGGAGACGGTAAGACAGGATGACTGAGGCGAAGCACATAAATCACCCCACTCTCTCTTTATTGAAAGGCTAAGGGTTGGAATGGTTCTGTTTGATGGGTTAAGTACTGACCTATAAAAGTAGGAAAAATAGGCCAGGGAAGAAGGGGTAACTTCGTGGAAAGAAGCTGAAGTATGGTTGCTATAGAGTTATAAAACCCCCAGTCCTGATCAAAGAGAGGAAAGCTGAAGGAGTTCTTTCATGAGCTCGAAAAGGGAGTTTCAGAACATTCTTATGAAAAATAAGCAGTGATCTTTCGTAACTGCCAGCTGGGCTTCCTGGAGACTTTTTCTGTCCTTTTATTCCCACATCAGCAGTTAATCAGGTTTATGGAGAGAGAGAGAAGAGCTTGTTAAAACTGTTTCTACTTTTCCATTTGTTCCCCTATTTCCTGCACACTGCTCAAAATCAACCAATAAATGAAAAAGCTACATGGTAATGGCTCGACTCATTAATGTGAAGGGAAATGGGAGGCAGACTGAGTAACAAGTAACCCACCTTAAAAATAACTGCTAATTGATGAAGTGTTAAACAGCAGTGTACATGATGGACCTTTCACGGTGTTATATTTAGTACAATTGTGATTCAGTCATAAAAACTTCATTTTAGAGGAAATAGGAAAATTGAGCTTTAGATGAGCAAAATGTGGGTATTCAAAAATGAAGAGGAAATGTGTGCAGAATGTCCAAATGCCTAGGACGATGATCAGACTCTAAGCTCAGAGAGAAGCTATTTGTTTGGCCTGCTTCTCTCCATCTCTAACTTAGGGCGCCCAGATCCTCGATGCACTGAAAGGAAGAGTGGCATGAGAGCCCTGGGAATCGCTTGGTATCTGGGTCTTTGTGGCATGGGGTGACAGAGAAGGGAAAGATCTCTACTTTGACTGCTAAATTTCAATGTAAACAACAAAACGAGTGTTTATGTTTATGGGCAGGACTGCAAACATTTTCAGAAATGATGAGTGACTGTTTCACCAAAAGATCCAAGTGAATTTTTCAGACACATATCTCTGAATGGTCTTTTTTTTTTTTTTAGATTAATTGATTGTGTGTGAAAACTTGTGGTCTGTGAGTCAAAATACCTGAGCTAATGCCCCATCTCTCCTCTTTACTAATTTAATCTCTCAGTTTCTCAGTTTTCTAATTTTCTTCAGCTGGGCAGGGAATAATAACTTTATTTCAGTGTTATATCAGGTTCTTGGGTGGTGCAAACTGTTTGAGCTGGACTATTGAAGTTCCACAGTTTGAACATACCCAGCATCACCTGGAAGAAAGGCCTGGCAACCTGCCACCATAAAGATTACAGCCAAGAAAACCCTATGGGATACGACGTGGGGTCGCCATGTGTCACACTTGACTCAACAATAACGGGTTCAGTGTTGTAAGGATTTAATGAGGTTATGTGTGTCAAGTACCCAGCACAGCTTGTAGTATATAAGTAGATAGTCAATAAATGATAGGTATTCACCACACTAGAAACTAAATGAGGGCATAAACTATTCATTATTCATAATTATATCTCCCATATAGTTGTAACTGTTAAATGAATCAATGAATCCCAACTTCTCACTCCTTAAAACTATATAGAAATTGGTCATATCTAGGATGGTGTTAGCGCTTGGTGGCAAATTCATAGAAGACAACCAATTTATTTAACTTCAGAGTTAGTCCCAGGTAGGAAAAGGTTATTCCTGGCTCTGCTCCTATACAACGCAGGAAGCTGAACTACACCTGACCACTAGAAAGAACACAGCAATCTGGCTCTCTGACAACATACCAGTTCGATTTAAACACAAGGCATGTGGTTTTCATCTTTGGGTGTGTGTTTTTTAAATTATTTCATCATATCAGTGATACAGAATAATGTCTGAGACATGTAGCTTGTCTCTCAAAGGGTTTTTCCTGGTGACCATGATTTACTCTATGTTGATTCTAGACTGTTGGATACAGCAGAAGTAATTCATTAAGTAATTCAATTCTTTTCTCTTTTGTTAAAATTTTAGCATGTCCATTTGATCCTCATTGATTTGACTTAAAAGTACCCATAAATATATTGCTAAGGCCCTGTTCCCTTGCACTTTTTAAAACTATGGTAAAAATATACACAATAAAACCTTCACCAATTCAACAATTACCAACCACATTTATACTTCAGTGACACCGACTACATTCTTCATCCTGTGTAACTTTTATCACTATCCTTTTCCACTTCCACCACGATTAACCTAAACTGAATATGCTCTAAGCAAAAATGCCTTCACCCTTTCTCCCCATGTTCCATCCCTCATAACCACTAATTATCTTTGGTTTCTATATATTTGCTTATTTCTTACAATCCCTTGTACTTTTAAATTCCTTTCTTAGTTGAAATAAATCCCTCTTCAAGAATACAAATTTTAATGAAAAATTCATAATTTATCAGCAGTCAAAGAGAAAGCAAAATGAAGGAAATGAAGGTGAAAGGGTAAGTGTAACAAGGCAGTCAAATCTAATTGTACGAAACTAGAATAAAGACCTCATTTTCAAGGGAGCAAAGATAATCAGCCACCCTCCAGTATGCATACATTGTGTGGGCAGGTGAACTCTGGTCTATGTAATCAGGAGAGCCAACCAACTCTGAGCCAATGAAGATCACTATGGTGATAACATGAGGATTTTAACTGAAATTTGTGGTACTCTTACCAGACTTAAAGGAGCAATGGTGGTATAGTGCCTAAGGCATTTGACTGCTAAACTGAAGGTTGGCAATTCAAACCTACCAGCTACTCCACGGAAGGAAGACTGGGAAATCTACTTCCATAAAGATTTACTGACCCCCAAAGGGGGTCGCTATGAGTTGGAACTGACTCAATGGCAGTGAGTTTGGTTTTTGGTTTGGTACCAGACTTAAGAAGGGTTTCCTCTTTCAGTCTGCTTTCAAATAGAGTGACAAAATAAATATTTTAATCTTCCCAGCATATCTGAATATCTGTAGTTTATTACCAAAGTTAATTTTCTGATTATGAAATCAAAGCAGTATTGGTTTGAAACTATACATGTTCCCATTAAATGTTCAAAACTTGCTACTCTTAGTCTTTTGTCCCCTTACTGCGATGATTTCCATCAAGAGCAAACTGCTGTCAGCTGCCATCTAGTCAATGCTGCCTCGGGAGTACAGGCTAGTACAGCTCCATAGGTTTCTCAAGGCTATGATCGTTCAGAAGCAGATGGCCAGGGCTTTCTTCCAAGATACCTTTGCATGGGTTCAAACTGCCAACCTTCCAGCTAGCAGTCGCATGCTTCACCATTTGTGCCACCCAGGGGACTCCTAAAAGTGAACTGGATCGACGTAATTCAGCAGAAAGAACATTTGAATAGATATCAGGAAGCTTGGGGGCCAGTCCTGACTCTGCCCTTTCCTACAAGAGTCAGGTGTCGTGGAAGGAATACCACAGATGGAGAAAGATGCTTGGCTACATGGTTTGGAGAAAGGCACCTGATGTCACTTAGTTTGGAGTCTGTATATTTCAGTGGATAAAAAGACAGGTGCTGGAGTCAGGAAGTCCTAGAATCAGAATCCATTATTTCTCACATATGACCTTTGGCACATCCCTTTCTTTCCCTGAACCTCAGTTTCTTCATCTGTAAAATAGGACAGAGTAATGCCCAGATAACACAAGTTGATGTTATCTTAAATGCTCAACCTATTAAATCTTCAGAATCTTAAATTCTCAACCTATCACACACACACACACACACACACACACACACATATATAAAGTAAGAGACAGAGAGAGGTGATGGCATCGGGTTATTTTTGAGCTTTAGATATGTGAATTTCTAGATTCTTCTGTTAGTTGCCATTGAATTTAATTAATTAGATTTCACCACATGTATGGGCTTTTCCAAAACTCATAAAGAAAGCACTGAGTTTGTCCTTTCATTTCCAAAGAAGAGCAACACACTTAGTATAATAAACATGTGCCAAAATGATGACATGTTCTCTTGACTGTGATACAGGTAATACAATACACTCAAGTAGCTTTCAGGGAACACAAAATTTAGCTGTGCCACTTGGCTTAAAGGAGCAAAGGTAGCTTACTGTAGATGAGAAGTGCGGTGGCTAGGACTTTATCTTGTCTTTCAAAACCATGCCGCCTATGTGTAAGGAAAACAGGAATGACTAAGCTCATTTCAACAGGACACAGGAACCTGTCGATGAGTGACCTCAACCTCCTCCCAGAATCAGGGCATCTGGAGAAACTGACCTCTTTCACTTGAGGTGGTAGTAAGAGCCAGAAGCTAAGAGGGAAAGCATTAAACGTACAAATGCATTAAGGCCAAATGGGGTGGGGCATAAACTAAAAAATAAAGACTACCAAAAAACTGCTATCTCCTTATAGAAACAAAGGACCTCTGGAGGCCCAGTGGGTAAGGCATTTGGCTACTAACACAGAAGCTCAGTGGTTCAAACCCACAAGCAACTCTTTGGGAAGAAGATCTTTACTCCCGTAAAGATTTATAGCCTTGTAAACCCTATGGGCTGCTATGTGTCAGAACTGACTCGATGTTTTGTTTTTTCTTCTTTTTTTAATAGAACAAGGCTAATGTCACAAATAATGTTTTAAACTATTTTATTGAGATGTAATTCTCATGCCATGAAATTCATCAATGTATACAATTCAGTGGTTTTTACTATATTCGGAGTCTTGCAACCATTACCAGTATCTTATCTTAGAACTTTTTCATCAACTCAAAAAGAAACCCTGGGGCCATGAACCAGTCATTCCACATTTCCTCCTTCTCCTAGTCCTTAGATGCCCATTCTGGACATTTCATACAAACAGAATCATATACTATGTAGCCTTTTTTTACCTGCACTCTTTCACTTAGCATCCAGTTTTCAAGGTTCATTCATGTTGCAGCATGTACTGTAAGCCTTTTTATGGCTAAATACTACTCCATCATCTGGATATACAACATTTTATTTATCAGGCGATGGACAGTTGGGTTGTTTCCACTTTGGGGCTCTTATAAATAAGGATGCTAAGAACACACATGTATAAGTTTTTGTGTAGCTATGTTTTCATTTCTCTTGGGTATATACCTAGGAATAGAATTTCTGGGTCATATAGCAACTATGGGAGCTCTGGTAACATAGTGCCTAAGACACTTGACTGCTAACCAGAAGGCTGGCAGTTCAAACCCACCAACCACTCCTTGGAAGGAAGATTGGGCAATCTACTTCCATAGTGATATCGCCTCGGAAACCCAAGGAGGGGTCACTATGAGTGAGATCTGACTCGACAGCAATGAGGTTTTTTTGTTTTTTTTTTTCCGTACATGTGAAG
>NW_006921897.1:2974206-2981397 GCF_000298275.1 Orycteropus afer afer | reverse complement strand
CCTAAGACTAATGATGTTGAGTACCTTTTCATGTGCTTGTTAGCCATTTTTATATCTTCTTTGGAGACATGTCTTTTCAGACCCTTTGCTAATTTTTAAAATTGAGTTAAATTGTTCAGTTGTAATTCTTTGTGTGTTTAGATGTAAGTCCTTTACCAGATAATTTGCAAAACTTTCTCTCATTCTGTAGGTTATCTTTTCACTTTCTCAATAGCATCCTTTGATAAACAACTTTTAAAATGTTGATGAAGTCCAATTTATCTAATTTTTCTTTGGTTGCTTGTGCTTTTAGTGTCATATCTAAGAAACCATTGCCTAATCCAAGGTCACGAAGATTTACCCCTATGTTTTCTTCTCAGGTTTTATAGTTTTAGCCATTACGTTTAGAACTTTGATTTATTTCAAGTTAATTTCTGTACATGGTGTAAGGTAAAGGTGCGGCTTCATTCTTTTACACGTGGGTATGCTGTTGTCCCAGCACCATTTGGTGAAAAGACTATTCTTGCCCCCACTGAATATTCTGGGTACTCTTGTCAAAAATCAACTTATCATAGATGTATGGGTTTCTATCTGGAGTATAAATCTATCCCTTTATACTAGCACCACACAGCCTTGATTACTGTAGCTCTGTAGTAAATTTTTCAAGATTGTTTTGGCTATTCTGGATCTCCTGAATTTCCATATGAAATTTAGCATCAGTGTGCCAATCTTTGCAAAAATAGCAGCCAGGATTTTGTTAGGGATTGCACTGAGTCTGTAGAACCAAGTGGGGGAGGGTGGTGCTATAGCAGATGCCCATTTTATAAGCATCTGAATCCTTGAAATGCAGATATGCTGGATCTCTTTCCAAAAACCAGAGTATGGGATTAAACAGAAAAAAATGTGTCTGTTATAAAAGGGGGGCTAGTTTATATAATTTACCTTCTATTTCACTTCTCTCTGACACAACTACATGGTTCAACTAATTAAGCACACTTCGAAATTGAGCATTTAAAAAGAAACTTATTTGTTGAAAGGATGGATGAGAAATGAAAAGATAGATATGAGACCAATCACCTAACAGTTCCACCGACCATTCCTTATCCCCTAGCTGCAGTATAGAACACTGCCATGGACTGGGCATGCTTCATTTTAGCGGTAGATGTTGCTTATGGTGAACCATGTTAATGGCTTATCCTGGACCACTGATCAGCTTCATGGGTCCCGTGATAACTCCCACACCTCCTTTTTTCCCATCACAGGGAGAGTTAAAGGAGTAGGGTTGGATCTCAGGGCAACATTCTAGGGCCATGGATGTTTGCAATGCCTTTTACAATTCCTGCAGAGTAGAACAACCTTCTCACTGGGTCCTTCTCCCCTAAGCCTGGAACACCCGAAGTGAGTGAGACATTAGTTTATTGTTTCCTAAATAGAGACAAAGGAGACATGTGCCTAGCAATACTGGTCCAGCTACATGATCTTTTAAGGATCAAATTCAAAACCTCAAAATATTTCTCTGGCTGGGTTATGCTGCCAAATGCAAAGTTATCTTTGGAGCCTCAGCGTATTTTGAAAGGAAATAAAAAACAGACATACTAGTTAAAATTTGAACATTGGCTTGGCCTTAGGCTTTGTTTGTTACAAAAAGAGGAAAACTCACATCCAAAGCTAACATACACAACTTACACACAAAGCTACTTCACTGTTCTCCAGCTCAAACCCTAAGATCAGATCCTCACAAACAGCTTTCAGAACTAACCTCTCCTGCAGACCAGGCCACCTCTCACACTGACTCAGAAGCATGGCAGTCATCCCTTGGAGCCACTGCTTCTACCTTCAGACCTCACAAATTCTGGCTAAGAAAAAGGCCACCATAACACACTAGCCTCCATGAAATACTGACACATACATGTGTTTACCACTAAATTGGGAGCTCTGGTAGCATAGTGCCTAAGGCACTTGACTACTAACCAGAAGGCTGGCGGTTCAAACCCACCAGCCACTCCTCAGAAGGAAGATTGGGCAATCTACTTCCGTAGTGATGCTGCCTCGGAAACCCAAGGAGGGGTCACTATGAGTTGGGTCCAACTCGACAGCACATAACACCACCACCACCACCACCAAATTATAAAATGTCAGTCTGTGTGTGTGTTGGGGATTAAGCATTAAGTCAACAGATATAACATTCTGTAGTTTTAAATATTTCTTCCCATAAATATTTTTTCTTAAACCTCTGGTACTTGCTACACAATATGTCTGCTGGTGAGTTCTCATAGATAACAAAAACGAATTCGCAAATGGAAAACAGAATACTAACAACAAAAATAACCTTATAAAAAGTTTCTCAAAACCCTGTCATACTAGTGTAGTTTTACAGTATCCAGCAAAATTTTTCAAGTTCCTTTTTCCAGCCAGGTTTCCCTCACTATATGCATTTATGGTCACTCTCACCTCAGAACCTTTCTGAGGACCTTTTCATCTAAGTCAGTATGTATCTTCTGTGGAATCTGTACCCTGAATGGGTGGGTATCTTGCCCCAAATATTAGCAGTTTTAATCTGATTAACCAATTTCAGGAGTAGAAAAGATGCTTTAGTTAACTTAGGCTTCCAAATTCTTTTTAATACTCTATCTGTAACTGGTGGCATGGTGCCTAAGGCATTTATTTAACTGCTAACCAGAAGGCTGGCAGTTCAAACCCACTAGGCACTCCTCAGAAGGAAGATTGGGCAATCTACTCCCGTAGAGATACCACCTCAGAAACCCGAGGAGGGGTCCCTATGAGTTGAATGGACTCGACAGCAGTGAGGTTGGTTTGATATCTGCACCTATCCCCAAAACTCATATTCCAATCAACTGAGCCGACACAAAAGGCCAGGGACTTTCTAGGTGCCGGAGATAGAAACCCAGACAGGAAATGGCTCTTCAGTAGGAGATTCAGAAGTAAAAGCAAACAATTCAAATACAACGCAGCATGATAGCTGCTATAACAGATTTCGTTGCAAGCACTATGCACATACAGAGGAGGTGCAGATCTACTGGGTGGAGGTGGGAAGACGGCTTCCTGAGGAGGGGATATTTTCTGTGGGTCTTGAAATATGATTAGGAGCTCTTCAGGCAAAACAAGCTGTGTAGGGGCAATGTGAAAGACTGATGTGAAGTTAAGGGGACTGGTACAGGCAAATACATGGGACAAAGTAAAAAATTCAAAAAAGCCCACTGTCTTTTTCTACTGATTTACAGCTTAATCATATGAGCACAATGAATATTTAGAGACTGTATGATATAAAAAGAACAATCAGAATAAGCTATTATGTCTTCCTGAATCTCATTTAAAACCTAATTACATCTGGTGGGAAGATAGCAGAGTCCCGTCTGGATGGAAGGAGATAGATCTGTCATTGTAAAAAAAAAAAAAAAAAACCAAAAAGTCAGCTTATTTCTCCACAAGCCCAGCATTTATCTTTAAACTCCACTTTCCAATGCTGTAAGAGTAGATACTTGTGTTAGAAGATATTTTGGTTTATAAAATGCTTTTCATATACATTTTTATTCGATCATTACAACAATCATTTTGAGGTATGGACAAATAGGACACATGCTACTATCCATTTTACCCACATAGAAACTAAGCTCAAGGAAGTGAAATAACTTGCCCAAAGTGAGAAAGTAGAGGAGTTGTCAGACCCAGGACCAACAATCCAGATCTTCGGACTCTAAAACCTTTGCCCTTTACTATGCCACACACTTTATTTACCAAAATCTGTAACATACTTACAGAGCAAATTATGCCACAGAGTTGTAATTGAACTTAAATTATTTTACGTTAATCTTCACTTAAGTAGATCAATTCCTTGAATTAAATTAACTCGCTTCTTCAGAATAAGCCTACGCATAATCAGATCTGGAGGCCCTGGGTGGTACCAACAGTTACCACACCTGGCTGCTGACCAGGAGACCAGAGGCTGGAGTTCCCCGAGCAGCCTCAGAAGAAAGGCCTGGTGATTGACTTCCGAAAAATGAGCCACTGAAAACCCCACGGAGCACAGCTCCACCCTGACATGTATGGGGTCACCATGAATCGGAATTCACTCAATGGCAACCAGTAATGCTCATATTCTCCTCTACAGACATGTAGGCATGCAGTAACATTTTCCAGAAGTCCTTACAGTGACAAATTCTGCACTCTCTTCCACCCTGCTCTGCACCCAGGGATACTGACTTTTGTCGACTTACATCAACAAGCTTTCTTGCTTTCAGTTTCTGCTTGAGTCTGGCCATGAGCGGCATATCAGGTGAAAGAATAATGGGAAAGTGAGGTTGGGGTATGTAGTTTCCTGCCTCCCACCCTGCTGGCCTATGATGGGCCAGCAATGTTCCCCCAGTGAGAACAGTTACTGCCATGTGATGCTCTCCTTATCTTCTCTGGGTTCAAATAATCATTCCTTCCTTTGTCCCTCCAAGTTTTAGGCGTGGTAACAGTTCCATGTTGTTAGCGGATACTTTGTTGATTTTCCTAAACCCTACCTATGATTTTATGGGAGATCTGGTAGCATAGTGCCTAAGGCACTTGACTGCTAACCAGAAGGCTGGTGGTTCAAACCCACCAGCCACTCCTCGGAAGGAAGGCTGGGCAATCTACTTCCGTAGTGATACTACCTTGGAAACCCAAGGAGGGGTATGAGTCGGGACAGACTCGACAGCAAACAACAGCAACCTATACTTTTGTAAATATCCCTTTGTTAAATTCTCAGATCCTCCAACATGAGGGGGCTGTTTCCTGCCTGGACCCTGACTGATAAAGCTCCTATCTCTCCTTTTTATTTCCTTCTACTTATTTCTAATAATGTTCTCCTGCAAGTTCCTTGTTTTCTAATGACTCTCACCATTCCAAATCCTCGTGTTCCAGGCATAAGTTCTTATTTATGAAATCATTCACATGATTGTCTCTATCAGATGTTTTAGCAGTTAAGGATGTAATTCTTTAATCCCTAAAGAGCTATGGAATTGTTGGTCCTAAAAATGCAACTGCCTTAGTTTAATGGCAAGATTTAACAGAAGTTTCACAAATGTGGGCCATGTATTTTACACACACACACACACACACACATACAAACAACTTGGTCAGCTGGGTCTAAGTTTATTTAACATCCCCAGATCCCCAAGTGGCTGGCAATGTACCCGCAAGTTCAAATCTACTCCTAAATTATGATGCCCACAAATCCTAGAAACGTTTTATCAAAATGGTGCCTTTCTCTGCATTCTTTGCTGAAAACAAGAAAAGGAAGAAACCCAACAAAGAATTCTCATGCAAAGAATATATGTTAAAATAAATAGAGCTGTTATTTTAAGAACTAGCATTACCATGGACTTTCTACAGAAATTGGCTTCTCCATGACTACATTTTGTCCTATATTTAAAATGGGAGCCCTTAGAGAGCGAGTTACTGTGTTTTAGGATTGTATCTGCAGTTCAGGCAAAAAGAGTCTTTAGAAAAATCAGAGAATTACTGGGAACAATTATGTGCATGTCACAGCAAAGATTATGTACATGTCCATCAAATAGCTCAAGTAAGCACTGCCATTTCAAGAGATTCTGCAGAGCCATCTTAGCACTTAGTAGTATATCTGCTATTCATAAGGTTTTCAGAGGCCAATTTTTTCAGAAGTGGATGGCCCCATCCTTCTTCCTAGCCTGTCTTAATATGGAAGCTCCACTGAAACTTGTCCACCATGGGTGACCCTGCTGGTATTTTGAAGTATCAATGGTATAACCTCCATTATCACTGCAATACATGAGTCACCACAGTACGATTGACAAGCGGTGGTCTATCAGCCTCAACATAAAGGATCCTCACAACTGGACCAATAAGCAATATCATGACAAATGGAGAAAAGACTGAAGTTGTCAGGGGTTTCATTTGACTTGGATCCATAATCAGCACCCATGGAAGCAGCGGTCAAGAAATCAGAAGACTTATTGCACTGGGAAAATCTGCTGCAAAAGACCTCTTCAAAGTGTTAAAGAACAAAGATGTCACTTTGAAGAGTAAGGCGCACCTGACCCAAGCCATGACATTTTCAATCACCTCGTATTCATGTGAAAGCTGGACAATGAATAAGGAAGACCAAAGGAGAGCTGATGCCCTTGAATTGTGGCATTGGCGAAGAATGCTGAAAATACCATGGGCTTCCAGAAGAACAAACAAATCTGTCTTGGAAGAAGCATGCCCAGAATGCTCCTTAGAAGGGAAAATGGCCAGACTTCATCTCACCTACTTCAGTCAGGCCAGAAGAGACCAGTCCCTGCATTAGGATATCGTATTTGGTAAAGTAGAGGATTAGCAAAAAAGGGGAACATCCTCAGTAAGATGGACTGACACAGTGGCTATGATGACAGGCTCAAGCAGAGCAAGGAATGTGAAGATGGTGCACGACCAGGCAGCGTTCCCTTCTGTTGTGCATAGGGTCACTAGGAGTCAGACCTGACTCAACGGCACCTAAGAACAACATAGCATATCCTACCTCAGAATACTATAATAAAGAGAAAGCACCAGCAAATATTTCAACAACAAACATATTTGTGAGGTGATAGAAAACCTGATCAGCTCTTTTTGATGATTTGCTGACTGACTCAGTGAAAGGAACTCCCACCAGATTCAAATAGCTTGTGTATTTTGTTATTATTGTCTATTAAACTGGTGCATTTGACCAAACTACTAGCTGCTGTGATTTTCTGTAGCTGGGGGTAAATTATGATCATCTCTAGCAGCTGGACAAAAGCAGTGCAGTGAATTGTGTAATGAGTATTCAGAGATGATCACCAGAAACAAAGGATCTAGTATAGGATGGCAAAAAGAATCCTAAATCATCATCAAAGCCCAATTCTTTAAATATAGTATAACAATGCAAACAATTTGGTGGTAACTTCTAAAATTGTACTAGAACTAGGGCAACTTCCACACACAGAAACAGAGAGAAGAGTTTGCTGCCAAGACGATTCTAGTGTCTCTGGGTTTTAAAAATAAGTCCCAGTTTTACTCCCAATCTGGAACATCTCATTATCATCATCAAAAGGAATATTCGGTTCCGATGTCTTACATGTTTATGTTGTTGTTGTTGTGTGCCGTCGAGTCGGCCCCGACTCATAGCGACCCCTCCTTGGGTTTCCGAGGCAGTATCACTATGGAAGTAGATTGCCCAACCTTCCTTCC
>NW_006921897.1:2973317-2974106 GCF_000298275.1 Orycteropus afer afer | reverse complement strand
TTGAACCACCAGCCTTCTGGTTAGCAGTCAAGTGCCTTAGGCACTGGTCCCTGACATTTGCATTTATCTAATTAATTGTCCACAGGCTTTGAATTGCTTATTTAATTTAAATTAATGGGCCGTGTTCAAATCAAAGAAAGCTAAACTAATTAAGTCAGAATAGTCTAATCTGGCACTTTAAAGTCTAAGATTTATTGCAGACATTGAAGATTTGAATTTGATTGCATTTATTGGATCAAGTTAGGAAGCTATTAGATGCTAATGGTTGGGCCAGGATAATCTATAATGAAGTTCAATCTAAGATTAAAAGTAGGAGTTCAACTCAGTTCCACACATGACTTCTGCGAGCAGGATACTAGGGATAGAGAGATAACCAGGACTCAAAACAATACTCTACCTTCAAAGAGCCCACAGTTCCTTTGGGCAGGGGGCTGGAAGGGGCTGAGATAATATCCCAAAGGATGTACTTTCTTATCTTCCCTCATCACAAAGCCTACCTTTCTGAAGAGGATCTAACTTCTAAATATACATTCAGCTAAAAAAAAATCTTTTACTGAGTACCTACTATGTATCAGAAACTAGTACAACTAGTGCTAGGGTCTAGGAATACATAGATGAAGTCTTCATTTCTGTCACTGAGAAGTACCTGAAGGAGTTAGATAAATACCAGATACTTTCAATAGAGTGTGAATACATACATAAGCACTGTGAAGAGAAACACAATTTGGTGTGGAGTTAGGACTGATGAGATGTTGCAACTGATACATTCAGTAAACCTTTAGAAAGTGC
>NW_006921897.1:2969867-2972822 GCF_000298275.1 Orycteropus afer afer | reverse complement strand
AAAATGACTGGCTGAAAAGTGTGAGATTTGGCAAACTACAAGTCACTTTTATTTACCTTATGTTTAATGTATGAAATATAATAATGACATTCTATAAATAGAATAATGTTTAAACACTGATTCATGAAAGTGTCTCCTTAGTACATCTGTGTACAATTGGGGTCACTGAGTTAGTTAGGCACAGAGCCTCTCACAGGTAAACAGAGCAGTTTCTTTGCATTTACACACATCATATTCTTTCAAGTTCCAAAATCACAAATACTAAAATTGCATACAATTTCCTGCCTCAAACTACTTCATGGCTAAGAAGTTTTACTTTCTTGGATTTTTTTTTTTTACATGCATCATTAGCAGTTCATCTTCTTCAAATCATCTTTTATATTCAGATTTCTTTATAAGGTTGACTGCAGAATATCCATGCCACTCACAGAGGAAGATTCTTGCCAGTCCACTGGCTTCGCCTACCATTTAAGTGAATCCTGACCTGAAGGTTGCTAGGGGTATGTGGGGCAAACGAGTTCTTGCAGCGTCACACTGAAGGGTCATTTGGAAATATTTCAAGCTTTCAGTATAAAATAAAAGAATACTGTATCATTGAATTGAGAACCCAGAAGTAAATCCACCCCCTATGGATAGCTGATCTTTGACAAAGGGCCAAAATCCATTCAATAGGGAAAAAAGAGTTTTTTTAAAAAAAAAAAATGGTGCTGGCAAAACTAGACAGCCATTTGCAGAAAAATGAAACAGGACCCATATCTCACACCATATATAAAAATGAACTCAAGTTGTATCAAAGGCCTGAATGGAAAACCTAAAACTATAAAGATCAGCAAAGAAAAATATAGGGACAAACCAGCCCTAATTCAGGGCATAAATACCCTATTGAACAGAAAACGCACATATACCACACACACACAAAAAAAAAAAAACACCTCACTGCTGTGGAGTTGGATACAACTCATGGTGACCACTCCTTGGGCTTCCAAGGTAGTATCACTACAGAAGTCAAAATTAATGACTGCGACCTCATAAAAATTAGATACTTATGTACATCTAAAGATTTCACCAGCAGAGTAAGAAGAGAACCCACACACTGCGGAAAAAGATTTTGGCAACAATATGCAGGACAAGAGGCTCATCTTTAAAATTTACACAAAACATCGACAACAAACAACATCTTAACAACAAAAAGACAATCTGGTAGTGTAGTGCCTTAGGCACTTCACTGCTAACCAGAAAGAAGGCTGGCAGTTCAAACCCACCAGCCACTTCTCGGAAGGAAGGTTGAGCAATCTACTTCCGTAGTGATACTGCCTTGGAAACCCAAGGAGGGGTCACTATGAGTCAGGTCTGACTCGAGGGCACATAACAACAATAACAACAACATTAAAAAACAGGCAGAGGACATGAACAAACATTTCACCAAAGAAGACATTCAGGCAGCTGACAAACACATGAAGCTATTAACCACTAGAGAGATGCAAATCAAAACAACGAGATATCATTTCACCCTAGCACTAATACCAAAGTTCAACAAGACAGAAAGTAACAAAATCTGGTGAGGATGTGGAGAGACTGGAACCTTCAAACACTGTTGGTAGCAATGTAAAATGGCAGAACCACTGTAGAAAATGGTATAATACTTCCCTAAAAAGCTAGAAATACAAATAGCATATGATCCAGCAATCCCACTCAAGCTACACATCCTAGAGAAATAAAACTGTGACACAAAAGAGTTATGCTCACCCATGTACATCATGGCACTATTCACAATAGCAAAAAGACTGAAACAACTTAAATGTCCATCAACAGAAGAATGGATCAACAAACTATGGTATATACATGCAATACAATACTACACAACATTAAAGAACAATGATGAATCTGCAAAACATCTCATAACATGGACGAACTTAGAGCCCATTTTGCTAAGTTGTCAATCACAAAAGGACAAATATTGTATGAGACCACTATCGTGAAAAGTCAAGAAAAGGATTTCACCAAATAGATAGATAAAAATGTTTTTGGATAGTTACCAAGGGTGAGGGGGTAAGCCAATAACCAGAGAGTAGACACACACACACACACACACACACACACACCAAGAATGCTGTATTATCAGTGTTAGATGAGAGAGCTGATTCTGACTCATAGTGACCCCGTGTACAACAGAATCGTTTCGATGCCCAATCCTGCGCCATCTGCACCATCGTTGCTATGTCTTAGTCTACTGTTTAAGCAACTGTGTCAATCCATCTCGTTGGGGGTCTTCCTCTTTTTCCTGATCCTCTACTTAACCAGGCACAATGTTCTTCTCCAGGACTGGTTCTTCCTGATAACATGTCCAAAGTACAAGAGAAGTCTCAACATCTTTGCTTCTAAGAAGTATTCTGCCTGTACTTCTTCTAAGACAGATTAGTTCATTCTTCTGGCAGTGTGTGATATATTAAATATTCTTCACCAACACCATAATTCAAAGGTATCAATTCTTCTTTGGTCTTCATTATTCTCTGTGCAGCTTTTGCATGCATATGAGCTGAATGAAAATATCATTGCTTGGGTCAGGCTCATCTTAGTCCTCAAGGTGACCTGTTTGCTTTTTAACACTTTAAAAAGGTCTTTTGCAGCACATTTGTTCAATGCAGTATGTTGTTTGATTTCCTAACTGCTGCTTCCATGGGCACTGTTTCTGGATCTAGGTCTTTTTGATTAAAGATCTAAGTAAAGTGAAATTCTTGGCAACTTCAATCTTTTCTTCATTTACCATGTTGCTGCTTGCTTACTGATCCAGTTGTGAGAATTTTTCTTTTATGCTTATGCTCTTGTAGTGTAGTGCCTAAGGCACTTGACTGCTAACCATAAGGCTGGCGGTTCAAACCCACCAGCCCCTCCTCGGAAGGAAGGTTGGGCAATCTACTTCCATAGTGATACTGCCTCGGAAACCCAAGGAGGGGT
>NW_006921897.1:2968186-2969357 GCF_000298275.1 Orycteropus afer afer | reverse complement strand
AAATATATTTTTAGCATACACACCTAGCAGCATCTCTACTCTCCCACCAAGCACACCTAGCAGTATCTCTACTCCCATACCAAGTGACACAAGGATTTTACAAATAATTCCAATCGCTCCATTCCATCATTCATGTCATTATTGTCCAGTTCTATAGTTCCCCCTTCTTTTGGACCAAGGATCCCTAAATATGATTGTTTATACCAGAATTTGGCAAACTTTTTCCATAAAGATCAGCTAGTAAATATTTGAGGCTTTGCAGGCCATGCATTTTTCTGTCACAACTGCTAAACTCTGCTAACGTAGTGTGAAAGAGGCCACAGACAATACGTAAATGAATGGGCATGGCTGTGTTCCAATAAAATGGTATTTACAAAAATGGGTAATGGGCTGCGTTTGGTATGCAAGCCAGTTTGTCGATCTCTAGTTTGTACAATCCGAGATTTATTTCCATTTTATTTTAGAAATACCATTTGACCCAGCTATTCCATTACTAGGTATATATTCTAAAGAAGTGAGAGCCATCACAAGAGCAGATATATGCACACCCATGTTCATCGCAGCACTATTTACAATAGCCAAAAGATGGAAACAACCTAGATGTCCATCAACTGAGGAATGGATAACCAAACTATGGACATACACACAATGGAATACTATGCAATGCTAAAGAATAATGTAGAATCTGCAAAACATTGCATAACGTGGATGAACTTGGAGGACATTATGCTGAGTGTAATAAGTCAATCACAGAAGGACAAATATTGTATTAGTCCATTATAGTAAGTCAAGGAAAGGTTTATCTATGGAAGAAAACTTTCTTTGTTGGTTACTAGGGGTGGGAGGGGAGTGGAAGGAACACTCTTAGATAGGTAGAGATGAGTATTGATTTGGGTGAAGAGAAGGGCAATGTACCCAATGTGAGTGATCAACATGGTGGCAATGAGGAACAGGAAGACAGAGAGAGGTACATAGGAGGTACAGACAACAAAGATGAACCCTTTTGCACATACAGTACTGCGTTCCCAGTGAAGGCAAACATGGGTATACAGGTGCATATATGGGTGGACAGGCTGAACTATTAGGTATATCTGTGAAGCAGGGAGTGTACCCAAGATCATGTATAGGGTTGGCAGACAATAGTCCTATAAGTGTATTTGTATGATCTGTA
>NW_006921897.1:2964669-2966611 GCF_000298275.1 Orycteropus afer afer | reverse complement strand
GTTCAAACCCACCAGCCACTCCTCGGAAGGAAGGTTGGGCAATCTACTTCCATAGTGATACTGCCTCAGAAACCCAAGGAGGGGTCGCTAGCGTCGGATCCAAATCGACGGCAGTGAGTTTGGGTTTGGAGTTTTGAAATACCTGAGACCTCTGTTGCAAATGTATTGCAGTCCAACTTCACCCAATGACCACTCCTTCATTTATTACTCCTTCACAGTTTCTGCTAAGAGAATTTTCCAAATGCAGTGAAGTGAAATACTTAATATGGCCCTTTTACTAGCCAGTCTTTGGAACACCTACCAAACGACTGGGTGGGTGGTTTGGGTTACACACCTCCCTGGCCTCACAGGCCTGTGTATTATTTGGCTGAAAGTTGAGCCATGGGAGAGAATTCAGTTCTGGGCCTGAAGGGTGACTAAGGGCCACAGTCTCAAATGTTCCATCATTCTCAATCAAACCAGTGAGACTGGTCTTTTTATGATTTTGAGTATTGTTCCACATTCTTTTCCTACTTTATCCAGGACCTCTTATTGTGATCCCTTTCAGGGCACCTGGCAGTGGTAGGTGGGCACCATCTATTTTTTCTGGTCTCAAGGTCATGGATGCTTGGGTTCACGTGGTCCATTAGTCTCCTGAACTAACTGTTTCCATGTACCTTTGATTTTCTTTGCTCTTCTTTGCTCTGTACAGGGAGAGACCAATAGTTGCACCTCAGATGGCCACTTGCAAGTGCTTAAGACACCAGTAGCTACTTATTAAAGTGGGATATAGAATATTGTCCCTGTGGACTATGTTATGACAATTTACTTCGATGTCCCCCATGATTATAGTCCTGAGCCTGTAGGCCTAGCAACTCAACTCATTCCCTCAAAATATTTGAGTACAGCTAAGACATTTTCATAATTTTTGCCCTTGTTAGCTGCAGTATATACTTGGACATTTTTTTTTGTTATTGTTGTTGTTATTTGCCGTTGAGTCGGCCCCGACTCATAGCGACCCCTCCTTGAGTTTCCGAGGTGGCATCTCTAGGGAAGTAGATTGCCAAACCTGCCTTCTGAGGAGTGGCTGGTGGGTTTGAACCGCCAGCCTTCTGGTTAGCAGTCAAGTGCCTTAGGCACTATGCCAGCAAAGCTCCTTATGTAGACATAGCACCTGCCAAATATGATTTCTGATGTAAACATGTGTGTCTCTTCCCCCTGAATAAAATAAAAAGTTATCTTCCAAAGTAGGGCTCAGTTCAGTTGTAGTCTTGAAAAACTGTCCTATAATCATGATAAACAGAGAAAAGATTGTACCTAGTGGTTCAATGGTTAAGTGATTGGCTGCTAACCAAAAGGTTATTGCTCTGTGAGAAATAGATGTGGCAGTCTGCTTCTGTAAAGGTTGTTGTTGTTAGGTGTCGTTAAGTCAGTTCTGACTCATAGCAACCCTATGTACAACAGAACATAGATCAAGTGCCATCCTCACAACCGTTGCTATGCTTGAGCCCATCCCTGAAGCCACTCTGTCAATCCATCCCATTGAGGATCTTTCCCTTTTTTACTGACCCTCTACCAAGCACAATCTCCTTCTCCAGGGACTGGTTCCTCCTGACAACATGACCAAAGCATAAGAGGCAAAGTCTTGCCATCCTCACTCCTAAGGAGCATTCTGGCTGTACTTCATCCAAGATGGATTTGTTTGTTCTTCTAGCAGTCTATGCTATATTCCATATTCTTTGCCAACACCATAATTCAAATGCATCAATTCTTCTTCAGTCTCCCTTATTCATTGTCCAGCTTTTACATGCATATTACGCAACTGAAAATAGCATGGCTTGGGTCAGGCTCACCTTATAACACCATCGTTCCTTAACACTTTAAAGAGGTCTTTTGCAGCAGATTTGCTCAATGCAATACATCATTTGATTTCTTGACTGCTGTTTCCATGGGCATTGATTGT
>NW_006921897.1:2960963-2963835 GCF_000298275.1 Orycteropus afer afer | reverse complement strand
GTTAGCAGTCAAGTGCCTTAGGCACTATGCTACCAGAGCTCTTTCTCTATAGGGTCGCTACAAATCAGAATCATGTCAATAATGGGTTTCTACAATGAATCATCAAAAAATTTTAGCTGACAAGGGAAGATGTGGTCTAACTCCTTCACCTAGAATGTAGTCACTGACTTAAAAAGAGATCATAATCATGTTCCTGGGACAGTTAATAAAATCATTAATGAGAGGTGACTGACCATCAATAAAGTTGGAAAGGTTTCCCAATGAACAGCAGCTAGCCAAATTGGGACATTAATTTTTATTTTACTGTACGTGTCACTTGTTGAGCGTATTAAATTAACAGAGCTCAATGCTAGGCTTCCTGACGTCGGTATTATTATTGATATTTCTTGCAGAGAAACATTTTCACCTAGGGAAATTATTTTGATTAATTTCTCAGTGGACTAAGGAAATGCTCTATTTCATTTCCGACTCAGAGAGTTTGTATTTCATTCTCTGCAGTTGGCAGTGGGAAACATAATTCTCTGAAATTGTCAGGCCGTCCGTACCCTCTTGTATTGTATTTGGGTTTAGATGCTTCCTAAGTAGGAAGGGAACATAATGGAGTCAGGGAAATTTCCACGTCAGTAAACAGGGCCACACTTCCCAAACTGAGAGAACACCAGCATTTTCATTGACAGAGCAATGTGCTAAAAGTGCTTTCAGTAAATGATTTGTTATAACTGTGCTGAAAATGTATAAAACTCCCTGGTTTTTCAGCTGGGTGCCTGTTTCTTTTCACTTTACATGGCTGAGATGTCAAATAAGAGGTAAAAAATTTAATACTATTTTTGTGGGAAAACTGACCCAAATAAGACCAAACAAAAGCCTTAAGGTAGTTTGCTTTTAAGCTTTCCCTATCTTACTGATGACTTCCCCTTCCAAGAAAATTAAATCAAATCATCAGATAATTGTATCTATACACAGTTTTTTTTTCTTCAGTATTCAAATCACTTTAAGATGGTCTTCCTTTTACCTCCAATTTCTTATTAAGTGTGTTTTCCATCAAGCCTAAAACCAGAGTTTAATTCCTACAAAAGGTTCTGCTGTGATCACATTTTTCCTCAGTTACTCTTTCCCTTGATGAAAGTAGCTTTCTGATTTGATTAGCCTCAGATTTTGAAAACTAGAAATGCAAATGTCATTTTGCACCATAAACTGGACTAAATTGCTTTTCCATTTCCCAAATCCTTAGAGGATCTTTCTTAATATTGCTTTAAGTCGGGTGAAGACTCTAGTCATGTGGCATGTGGATTATTTTCCTCGAATGTGTTTGAATTGGCTTGGTCTTCATGACCAATTGAAGATGTTTATCAAGTTTATGAAAGTAAATCTTCTTTTCATTCATTCATCTGTCTAGATGTTCCAGACAAACATGTCTTATGATCCGACATTTCAAGTCAGTTGCTCTAGCTTTCCACTTTGTTATGCTACGGTATACCTTTTGTGCCAATGGCCTCTGCTAACAGTCATATGCACCAAGAAAAGACAGAACTTGCAGGTATTAATGCTAATTTCTGTACTCAGTTTTCCCCAGTTCATGTGCAAAATTTTGTTTGTTTTATGTGCTGTATAGTTAGTGGAGTATCCTTCTACATATCTGTAGACAAACAGCCTCCTCTCAATTTAAACTATGAGTTCCTTAAAAAAAAAAAAAGAAGAAGAAGAAGACCTCATTAACTCTGATTATGGACCCTCAAGATCCAGCCTAATGCTCGGGGCTCTGCATAAGTTCTTGCTGAATTGCACACTGATTACCTGAAAATCACAAGCTGTGAAGAGATTGTTAATTGTGAATTAAATTGTAGAACTGATTAAATAACATTTAATAAGTTTTATTAAATTAAATTTAACCAAAAATACATTCTAATATCCTTTTAAAAAAATGATCAAGCATTATAGACACCATAATTAAAGGTAAACAGAAATGAAAACAGCCAAGAAAAAAAAATGTAGCATCCTACTGTGACTAATACAAAGTCTGGACCCCCACCACACCTCCACCCCCACCACAGACACCTAGCAAGTGCCCCTCTTTCTTTCTCCTTTCCCATCATGTAGAGAACAGTTCAAGTAAAAAAGGAAAACTATACAAGACGTGGTGCTACGCTTATTGTTCTTGTTCATTTCTGGTTTACCTTATTCCTTATAAGAACCGTACTAATACCTAGGGGAAGTAAACAGTAGTGACAGCAGAGAATTCAACTGTAGCTTAAAAACAGCAATAACTAGCTCAGTTTATGTCCATTATTATGACCATAAACAACTTCAGAAATAAGGTGGGTCTGGTTAATGTCCGGGAGTTCTGGTGGCGTAGCGCCTAAGGCACTTGACCGCTAACCAGAAGGCTGACAGTTCAAACCTATAAGCCACTCCTCAGAAGGAAGGTTGGGCAATCTACTTCCGGAGTGATACTGCTTCAGAAACCCAAGGAGGGGTTGCTCTGAGTCGTGTTCTACTCAATGACAATGGGTTTGGTTTGGTTTGGCCAATGCCCAACTTAAATTGTCTTCTGAATATCCAAGTACTGTTGATACTAAAATAAAGGTGATAGGTTACAGAGTTAACTTTAATCACCACGGCTCTTGAGCAAACCATGCAAAGTGAGAAGAATGGTGTTCAGTGACACTGCAGTGCTTCTTTTCCCTGTCTTCATACAAATACCTCCAGGTCAGCAATGGCAAAGACTGCCTTTGGTGCCCTCATTGGATTGTTTTTGACAATTATATATACCTATATAAACACTGCCTAATCGAGAATATGGGAGCTCTGGTAGCATAGTGGCTAAGACACTTGCCTGCTAACCAGACGGCTGGCGGTTCAAATCCACCAGCCA
>NW_006921897.1:2954632-2956138 GCF_000298275.1 Orycteropus afer afer | reverse complement strand
GGCTTCCTGGGTTCCACCCCTTCCTCCTGCTCTTCCGGCCTGCTACTCTGTGCTACGCCTGTGCTTACCTTGCTCCCGAAGACCTGGTCCCTCTCAGTAGGGTAACAAGGGAACGTGTTCAGTGCAGATCAGTGAGTATGGTGAAATGATATAACCCTGACACACTCCCTTTCTGATTTTAAATCTTGCAGTATCACCTTGTTCTGTTCAAATGACAGCCTCCTAGTCTATGTACAGGTTCCTCATGAGCACAATTAAGTGTTCTAGAATTCCTATGCTTCTCAATGTTATCCATAATCTGTCATCTTCCACACAGTCTAATGCTTTTGCATAGTCAATAAAACACAAGTAAACTTCTTTCTGGTATTCTTTGCTTCGAGCCAAGATCCATCTGACACCAGCAATGATATCCCTTATTCCACATCCTCTTCTGAATCCAGCTTGCATTTCTGGAAGTTCTCTGTCAATATATTGCGGCAACCATTTTTTAATTATCTTCAGCAAGATCTTACTTGTATCTGATATCAATGGTATTATTTAATAATTTCCACATTCTGTAGGATCACCTTTCTTTGGAAGGGGTACAAATATGGATCTTCCAGTGAGTTGGCCAAGTAGCTGTTTACCATATCTCTTGGCATAGCCAAGTGACCAGCATAGCATCCATTTGTTGAAACATCTCAATGGGTATTTTGTCAATTCCTGGAGCCTTGCTCTTCACCAATTCCTTCACTACAGCTTTGACTTCCTCCTTCAGTACCACTGGTTCTTGATCATATGTCACCCTCCTGAAATGGATGAACATCGACCAATTCTTTTTGGTACAGTGACTCTGTGTATTCCATCTTTTTCTGATGTTTTCCTACATCAGTCAATATTTTGCCCATAGAATTTTTCAATATTGCAACTCGAGGCTTGATTTTTTTTCTTCAGTTTTTTCAGCATGAAAAATGCCGAGCATGTTCTTTCCTTCTGGTTTTCTAACTTCAAGTCTTTGCACATTTCGTTATAATAATTGATTTGTCTTTTCGAGATGCTCTTTAAAGTCTGTTCAACTCCTTTGTATTATAATTTCTTCTATCTGCTTTAGCTACCCTCCATTCAAGGCCAAGTTTCAGAGTCTCTTCTGACATCCATTTTGGTATTTTCTTCCCTTCTTGTCTTTTTAATGACCTTTTGATTTATGGATGGTGTTCTTGATGTCATCCCACAATTCCTCTGGTTTTCAGTCACTGGTGTTCATGCATCAAATCTATTTTTCAAATGGTCTCTAAATTCAGGAGGGATATGATCCAAGTCATATTTTGGCTCTTGTGGACTTGTTTTAATTGTCTTCAGCTGCAAGTTGAACTTGCATCTGAGCAGTTGATGGTCTCTTCTACAGTCAGCTCCTGGACTTGTTTTGGCTGAATATATTGAGCTTCCCCATTGCCTCTTTCCACAGATGCAGTTGATCTGATTCCTGTGTACTCCATCTGATGAAGTCCATATGTATAGTCACCATTT
>NW_006921897.1:2952305-2954532 GCF_000298275.1 Orycteropus afer afer | reverse complement strand
TTTTGCATTCCAATCACCAGTAATAATCAACACATGTTGAATGTATGTTTGGTCAATTTCAGACTGCAGAAGCTGATAAAAATCTTTAATTTCCTCGTGTTTGGCTTTGGTGGTTGGTGCATAAATTTGAATAGTAGTAGTATTAACTGGTCTTCCTTGTAGGCATGTGGATATTATCCTATCATTGACAGCACTGTACTTCAGGAGAGATCTTGAAGCATTCTTTGTGAGGATGAGTGCTACACCATTCCTCTTCAATTTGTCATTTCCAGCACAGATGATCATATGGTTGTCTAATTCAGAATGGCCCAAAACAGTCCATTTCAGCTCATTAATGTCTAGGATATCAATCTTTATGTATTCCATTTCATTTATGACAACTTTCAATATTCCTACATTCAAACTTCATACATTCCATGTTCCTATTATTAATGGATGTCTACAGTTGTTTCTTCTCATTTTGAGTCATGACACATCAGCAAATGGAGGTCCCAAAAGCTTTATTCCATCCACATCATTAAGGTCAACTCTACTCTGAGGAAGCAGGTCTTCCCCAGTCATATTTTGAGGGGCTCATCTTCTGGCACTATGTCAGGCAATGTTTCGGCACTATACATAAAGTGTTCCAGCACTATATCAGACAATGTGTTACTGCTATTCATAAGGATTTCACTGACCAATTATTTGAGAAGTGGATGTCTCCTTCCTTCTTCCGAGTATGTCTTAGTCTGGAAGCTCTGCTGAAACCTGTCCACCATGGGTTACCTTGCTGGTGTTTGAAATACTGGTGGCATAGCCCCCAGCCTTATAGCAACATGCAAGCCACCACAGTATGACAAAATGACAGATGAGTGGTAGTAAGATATGAATAGTGTTCTGTATTTTGGAAATTATAATTATACTTTGGATAATAATAATTGGATACATTTTCAATTATAATTTGGAAATAATTTTCAACTCTCTAATTCATATGACTACAACTTGTCTGTTACTTTGTTGTATGGTGGTGGTTTGCATGTTGCTGTGAGGCTGAAAGCTATGTCACAGGTATTTCAAATTACCAGAAGGATCACCCATGGTAGTCAGGTGGCAGTGGAGCTTCCAGACTAAGACAGACTAGGAAGCAGGACTTGGTGATCAACTTCAAAAAAAAAAAAACTGGCCAGTAAAACACCTTATAAATAGCAGTGGAAAACTGCCTGATGTAGTGTCAGAAGTTGAGTCCCTCAGGTTGGAAGGCACTCAAAATATAACTGTGGAAGAACTGCCCCCTCAAAAGTAGAGTTGCCCCTAATGACATGGATGGAATAAAGCTTTTGGGACCTTCATTTGCTAATGTGACTCAAAAGGAGAAGAAACAGCTGTAAACATCCACTAGTAATCAAAATATGGAATATACAAAGCATGAATCTAAGAAAACTGGAAGTCATCAAAAATGAAGTGGAATTCATAAAGATTGATATCCTAGACTTTAGTGAGCTGAAATGGAGTAATATTGGCCATTTCAAATCAGATAATCATGAGGTCTACTATGCTGAGAATGAAAGGGAATGGCATTGCATTCATCATCAAAAAGAACATTTCAATATCTATCTTGAAGTACAATGCTGTCAACAATATGATACTATCCATACACCTACAAGGAAGACCAGTTAATATTACTATTATTCACATTTACACACCAACCACTAACGCCAACGATGAAGACATTGAATATTTTTCCCAGCTTCCGCAATCTGAAATTGACCAAACATGCAGTCAAGATGCATTGATAATTGCTGGAGATTAGAATGTGCAAGTTAGAAACAAAGTTGAAGGATCAGTAGCTGGAAAATATGACACCAGTGATAGAAACAACTCTGGAGATCACATGATACAATTTTGCAAGACCAATGACTTATTCATTAGAAATATCTTTTTTTCTTAACAACAAAAACAGTAAGTATGCATGCAGATTTCACTGCATAGAATACACAGGAATCAAATAAACTACATCTATGGAAAGACATGAGGGAGAAGCTCAATATCATCAGTCAGAACAAGGCCAGGGGCTGACTATAGAGCAGACTATCAATTGTTCATATGCAAGTTCAAGCTGAAGCTGAAGAAAATTAAAATAAGTTCACAAGAGCCAAAATATGATCTTGACTATACACCACTGGGAGCTCTGGTGGCAGTACCTAAGGCACTTGACTGCAAACCAGAAGGCTGGTGGTTCAAACCCACC
>NW_006921897.1:2950357-2951862 GCF_000298275.1 Orycteropus afer afer | reverse complement strand
GCAAGGATGAAGGATTCAATGGACAAAATATTGAACAATGCAGGAAGCATCAAAAGAAGATGGAAGGAATACAGAGTCATTGTACCAAAAAGGAGGAGCTCTGGTGGTGTAGTGGATAAGGCATTTGGCTGCTACATGGAAGGTCAGCAGTTCAAACCCACCAGCCACTCCATGGAAGGAAGGTGGGCGATCTATTTCCATAAAAAGTTACAGCCTCAGAAACCCAATGGACGTTGCTATGAGTCAGATTCGACTCATTGGCAGTAAGTTTGTTTTTTTTAGTACCAAAAAGAATTGGTCAACATTTAACTATTTCAGGAGGCAGCATATGATAAAGAACCGATGGTACTGAAGGAAGAAATCTAAGCTACACTGAAGGCATTGGTGAAAAATGAGGCTTCAGGAATTAATGGAATACTGATTGAGATATTTCAACAAACAGATGCAGTGTTGGAAGCACTCAGTTGTTTATACCAAGAAATTTTGGAAGACAGCTACCTGGCCAACCAATCAGAAAAGATCCACATCTGTGCCCATTCCAAAGAAATAGGATCCAACAGAATGTGGAAATTATCAAACTATATAATTGATTTCACAAATTTTGCTTCAGATAATTAAAAAACTGTTGTAGTAGTACATCAACAGGAAACTGCCAGAAATTCAAACCAGAGTCAGAAGATGACCTGGAATGAAGGATATATCACTGTTGGTGTCAGATGGATCTTGGCTGGAAGCAGAGAATACCACAAAGATCTTTAATTGTGTTTTGTTGACATGCAAAGGCATTTAACTGCATGGCTTATAATAAATTATGGATAATATTGAAAAGAATGGCAATTCCAGAACTCTTAATTGTGCTCATGTGGATCCTATACATAGACCAAGAGACAGTCATTTGAACAGAACAAGGAGATAGTGCATGGTTTAAAATTAGGAGAGGTGTGTATCTTTTCACCATACTTATTCAGTCTGTATGCTGAGCAAACAATCCGAGAAGCTAGAATACATGAAGAACATCAGGATTGGAGGAAGATTCATTAACAATCTGCGATATGCAGGTGACACAACCTTGCTTGCTGAAAGCAAACAGGACTTGCAGCACTTACTGATGAAGATCAAAGACTACAGCCTTCAGTATGGATTACACCTCAAGATAAAGAAAGCAACAGTCTTTACAAATAGACAAATAAGCAACATCACGATAAAGGCAGAAGAGATTCAAGTTGTTGGGGGTTACATTTCACTCGGATCCACAATCAATGCCATGGAAGCAGTAGACAAAAATCAAATGATGTATTACACTGGGCAAATCTGCTGTAAAAGATCACTTTAAAAAGTGTTCAAAAGCATCATTTTCACTTTAAGGACTAAGTTGCACCTCACCCAAGCCACGCTAATTTCAATTGTCTAAGGAAGGTTGGGCAATCCTACTTCCGTAGTGATACTGCCTCGGAAACCCAAGGAGGGGTCGCTATGAGTCAGGGCTGACTCGACGGCACATAACA
>NW_006921897.1:2947738-2949757 GCF_000298275.1 Orycteropus afer afer | reverse complement strand
TAATTAATGATAAAATCCTTATATAGCACATACCATGTGCCAGACCCTGTTTTAAGCAAGTTAACCAAAACCAAACTCACTACCGTGGAGTAAGATCTGACTCATAGCAACCCCTCCTTGGATTTCTGAGGCTGTATCACTACGGAAGTAGATTGCCCAACCTTCCTTCCGAGGAGCGGCTGGTGGGTTTGAACGGCCCCCCCCGGTTAGCAGTCAAAAGCCTTAGACACTATGCCACCAGAGCTCCTTTTAAGCATGTCATATATATATATATACACACACACACACACACACACATATATATATATTTATATATAACATATATTAATTTATTTGATCATCACATCAACTTTACGTGGTAGACAGTATTCATATTATTATTTTTAGAGATAAAGCCAACTCACAGAACAGTTAAGCATCCTGTCCAAGGGCATAGGATCAGTGAGTCATGATTCAAATTTCTGGCTATCTAGTTCTAGAACCTATGCTCTTAACCATTTTCCCAAGATTATTCATGTGTCCATTTATTCACAAAATATTTGATGAATTCCTACTATGTTCCAAATATTCTTCAAAGTCTTAGAGATGCAGCAATGAACAAACAGATTTGGTCTTTCCTCTCAAGGAACTTTCATTCTAGAAAGAAGAGATGCAGTAAATAGGGAGAGATCTCAGTCAATAATAAGTTACACAAGAAAAATAAAGAGGGCTTTGTGACAGAGAGAGATGGGGTAGACCACTTTTGATTAGGATCTAGGAAGGCCATTTTAAAGAGAAGACATTGGAACTGAAACATGAATCAGAGGACAGAAGTAGCCATGAAGAAGATTTAAGGACAAAGCTCATTGTAAGATGAGAAAACAGTAGCTTGATCATTAGCAGAAATTTGGCTGTTTTAAACCACCCAGAGGTGCTCATAAGACAGGCCTGCTGATCTGCTTCTGAAAGATCATGTCCTTGATAGATAACCCTATGGAACAGTTCTACTCTGCACACATGGAGGAGCCATGAGTTAGACTTGACTCCATAGCAATTAGCAGCAGCAGCAGCAGCAGCAGCAGCAGCAGCAGCAGCAGCAAGGAAGAGATGCCTTTGAAAAGCTGGAGGAAGTGAGTATGGCCTGAATGTAAAGAATAAGAAATGTAATAGCAAAAGATGGGGTCAGAGAAGTCAAAGTGTCGTATCATGTAGACGGCATTTGGATTTTACACTGAGTGAAATGGGAAGCCATTGGGATGTCATGATCACATTTAAATTTAGAATGACAATTTCTGGCTGATTTTTGAAGAAAGAATTTCACAGAGTTAAAAGTTGAAGCAGAAGTTAAGAGATTACTGCAGTGTTCAATTGAGAGACGATAAAGCCGTGGTCCGGGGTGGTGGCACAAGAAATGGTGAAAAGTGAATGGATACAAAGCACATTTTAGACTCACAGCTAGTAAGGGCAGGACTTGGACTGGAATTCAGGCTGTGCTGACTCTAAACACCAGCACTTACTGTTTGCCCCTCAAAAGCTAATTTCAATTCTGCACTGAGAAAATGCCTATTTTAATTATGGTGGGGGCAGGTGGGAAATGTGAAGGAGGCAGAGAGAAGAAAGAGACTGAGACAAATTTATTTTGGATTATGGAGCTCTGAAAAGTATCCTCCAAGTAGGTTACCACATTTGGGGGCTTTAGGCAGTAGAAGGCCTCTAGATTTAGAGAAGCAGTTATTTATTTAGTGTTATAAAGTATGAGACCAATTTAGTCTAGAAACCCTGCTTATTATACACTAAGGCCAAATAGACTCTAGGTGACTTTAAGAGTGAGAAACAGACTATCGAGTGTTTATGCTCATAAATTTTAATTGTAAGCTTAAATCTAGCTTGCTCTTTATCCTCCCAAGCAACCCTCCTCCCCAAAATTTATAAGCATTACCGAATTCAGTTTAAACTTGATTTTTCTCACTCACTGCCATCGATTCGGTCCCGACTCATAGAGACCCCTCCTTGGGTTTCTGAGGCAGTATCACTACAGAA
>NW_006921897.1:2943381-2947548 GCF_000298275.1 Orycteropus afer afer | reverse complement strand
GGGCTGTGAGAGCCTGCTAAGTGTTCAATCACTCTAACGACCTAAGACTTCTTCCTGGATGTCCTTAGGCTTTTCTCTGAAGTGGAAAGACTACATTATTCTGGGAAGTAGTAACTGTAATGGTTTGGTCAATTAGTATAAGTATTAGCTGTGACTAGGTCCAAATGACGAAATTGTGGTGTTAAGCATTTTAGATGTAAGGCACAACTAATCTAGAAACCTCTTTTGTAGATTAAATCAAGTGACAGCTAATATTTCATCAAACTAAATTTAACTACACTTGCCGAAACTCAGAGGAACACTCTTGCTCAACCTTCTTTCTCCTTCACTTCCTTTCCCTTGTCAAAGCATGCTCTAAGGAAAAGCTATGAAAGTCATCTGCAGAAGTATAAAGGACTAAGAAGGCTTCAGGTATTTACCCTTCCAGGGAAATTCTGGTTTTAAAAGGAAAACAAGAAAAGTTGAGCCAAAAGAATGAAATTCCAGTTATGGAATTCAGCCATCAATGAAACGGATAGGACAAATAACTCTAATGCCCGCCTGTGATTAGAAACGCTAACATATGGTTCTTTTTGTTTCCTTCCTATAAAGTTTCTGTTGCCCCCTATTGTATTTGATCCTCTCTTGTTTGTGGTTCTGTTTAAACTAAAGATAGTTACATACATATCTCCATATTTGCAATGTTACATTCTCTTCTATCTGTGTATGTTATTATTGTTGTTGTTGTTAGGTGATGTCAAATCAGCTGTGACTCATAGTGACCCTACGTACAACAGAATGAAGCACTGCCCAGTCCTGCACCATCCTCAAAATCATTGCTCTGCTTAAGCCCATCATTACAGCCACTGTGTCAATCCATCTCACTGAGGGTCTTCCCCTTTTTCACTGACCCTCTACTTTACCAAGCATAATATCCTTCTCCAGGGACCAGTCCCTCCTAATAACATGACCAAAGTAGGAGACACAAAGTCTGACCATTTTCTTCCTTTTAAGGAAAATCGTACTTCTTCTGAGACATATTTGTTCATTCTTCTGGTAGTCCATGGTATATTCAATACTGTTCACCAACACCCCAACTCAAATACATCAATTCTTCTGCAGTCTTCCTTATTGTCTAGCTTTCACATGCTTATGAGCCTTCAGTACAGATAACACTTCAACAAAAAGAAAACAAAAATCCTCTCAACTGGACCAATACGCAACATCATGGAAAGGGAGAAAAAATTGAAGATGTCAGGGATTTCCTTTTACTTAGATCCACAATCAGCAACCATGGAAGCAGCACTCAAGAAATCAGATGTTGTATTGCACTGGGCAAATCTGCTGCAAAAGACCTCCTTACAGTGCTGAAGAGCAAAGATGTCTCTTTGAAGTTTAAGGTGTACCTGACCCAAGCCAAGTATTTTCAATAGCCTCATCTCTATATAAACATGATAAAGAAGTTACCAGGAATGATTAACCATGTCTAATTTGACAAATGCACATATTGAGCTCATATTATATGGTAGTGACTACAGAGGGAAACAAAAACAACTAAGACATTGACCTTACTCTCACACATTATTTAGGTGAGAAATAAGACTACTATACAAATAACCATAATACTATAGTCAATAATAATAATCTCTTAAAAGAAGTATAAGCATGACGTTTGGGGATTCAGAAAAGAGACCTGACATCCCACTCACTTCTTCCTTCCTTCCTTCAAGAAATATTTATGAAGTGTCTACTATAAGCCATGAACTATTTTAGATGCCAGAGATACAGGAGTGTGAAAAAATTAAGTTCCTGCCCTCAAGGAATTTAGAGGATACAGACATCAAACATGAAAGCAAATAAGTACAGTGATGTCAGGTCCTGATAATATATCAGATAGTGATAAGTGAAATAAAAAAATAAAATAGGCAACGGGAGAAGGGACGACTGGAGATGCTATTTACGTTAGAGTGGTCAGACCTTTTGAAGAGTGACACCTGAATGAAGGGAGGGAACTGTTCATTCCTTGGGCTAACAGAAGGGCAGTCTCATCAGAAGGCACAGTGGTGGAGAAAGAAGTGTGAGGTGTTAAGAACAATGGAACTTAAGAGGTGAGATATTTACAAGTAAAGACTGAGAAAAGAAAAGAAAATGCAGATTTAGAAATGCAAAATTTCCTATGGAGAGTATTAGCTATAACATTAAATTCAATCAGATGCATCCAAATATATTGTAATATTTTATTTCCTAAGTACTTTTCATTTCTTCTCCATTTGGTACAAATAATGAGCAATTAAAGATATTATGGATTATCTGTTGAGCGTTAGCCTCATCTATCCATAACATGAAGAGGAGGGATGTGGTGGAAAGGAACTATCCACTGTAGGTAGAAAGGAATTCAAAGTCCTCTTTGCTCAAAGACTTTTGTCCTCTAATTTTGCAATTATATTCATATGAAATAAAGAGCTCTTTCTATATTATCTCAGGAAAGGGTTAAGTCCATCTGTCATTCATACCATAGTGAGAATAACTTTATCAGGTAACTGAATACCTTCTTTGCATACTTACACCATCTCAGGTATTTGGAGTGAGACTTAAAAGTTATCTCATCTAGAACTTGCAGGACATTATGCTGAGTGAAATAAGTCAATCACAGAAGGAGAATACTGCAGTAGTCCACCATGGTAAAAAGTCAAGGAAAGGTTTATATACGGAAGGAAACTTTTTTTGTTGTTGGTTGCCAGAGATGGGAGGGGAAATTGCTACATAGATGTTTGGGTTCTCTAGTGCTGATCTAAGAAAAAGTACCAAAATGGGTGGCTTTAACAGACAGAGATTTATTCACTTACTGTTTAGAAAGCTAGAAGTCCAAGTTCAAAGGACCAGGATCCAGGGGCTGGGTGAAAGCCCCATGACCTTCGGCTTCAGTTCTGCCTCTTGCTCCCAGCCCACTGATGCTGTAGGTGTCTCTTCCTCAGGCAGCTAGTGGCTGCTGAGGCTAACAAGCCCAAAGTCAACAAATAAAATGAGACAGTCCCAAGATTATTCTCAAACAACACAGCAGGCCACTAGTTCAACTCCAGAGACAATCCTCAGATCAGCAGGAAACATGGCAGGCTGCTAAATGAAGACTGAGCTACATACAGGGTCCAAGCATGCCAAAAAAGTGCATAGACCTCTCTCAAAACTTCTCCTTATATGCTGGAAGCAGACCACATCCCTAAAGCAGCTAACTCAGCTCCTCCAATAGATTCCACCATGGAGTTGATTACTATTTTGGTTACCTAGTGCCACTCTAACAAGAATATACCACAGATGGGATGGCTTTAACAAACAGGAGTCTATTCTCTTACAATTTTGGAGGCTAGAAGTCCAAGTTCAAAGTGCCAGGCTCTAGGGGCTCAGTGACAGCCCCTTGGCCTCATGCTTCGGCTCTGCCTCTTGCTCCCAGCCCACTGAAGCTAGAGGCATCTCTTCACTCAGGCAGCTACTGGCTGCTGAAGCTAACAAGTCCAAGGTCCACAAATAAAATGGCACAGTTCCCAATGTTACCAAACAACATGACAGGCCATTGATTCAAGTCCACTGAAAGTCCCAAGATCAGCAGGGCATGTCAGGCTGTTGAACAACGACTAGGCTACAAGCACGGTTCAAGTGTGCCATAAACTAGAGACCAGTCCCAAAGCTACTTCTTACATACGAGAAGCAGACCATATCCCTAAAGCAGCTACTCAGCTGCTTGTGGTAGATCCCACCATGGAGTTGATTGCCAATCTCATCATGGGGAATAACAACCACCAGCTTCCCAGCCACTCAACCAGGCCCAGACAAGTTGACACACAACCTTAACTACCACAATTACCAAACTCATTATGGGGAATAACTACATCTAGCTGCCCAGCCACTCAAAACCACATCCAGCTAAGTTGACACATAACATTAACTACCACAATAGGTAAGAGACAAGGACTGATTTGGGTGAATGGAAAGGCAATATACCAAATCAAGTTATCAACACAATAACACTAAGGGAAAGGAAGACACAGAGAGGTGCACAAGAGGCACAGACAACAAAGATAAACATTTTCACATATACAATACTGCATTATCAGTGACAAAAAATATTAATCTATAGGTAAATAGATGGGGAGACAGGATGAATAATCAGGTTGTTGTTGTTAGGTGCCGTTG
>NW_006921897.1:2939392-2942348 GCF_000298275.1 Orycteropus afer afer | reverse complement strand
AGATCGTATTTTGGCTCTCATGGACTTGTTTTAACTGTCTTTAACTTCAAGTTGAATTTGCATATGAGCAGTTTATGGTCTGTTCCACAATTGGCTCCTGGGATGGTTTTGGCTGAAGATATACAGCTTTTCCATCGCCTCTTACCACAGATGTAGTCAATCTGATTCCTGTGTATTCCATCTGGTGAAGTCCACGTGCAGACTTTGTGTTGTTAAAAAGAGGTATTTTGCAATGAATAAGTCATTGGTCTTGCAAAATTCTGTCATGCAATTTCCAGCATCATTTCTGTCACCAAGGCCAAATTTCCCAACTACCAGTGATTCTTTTTTGTTTCCAACTTTTGCATTCCAGTCACCAGTGATAATTAACACATCTTGATTGCATGTTCGGTCAATTTCAGACTGCTGAAGCTGATAAAAAATCATCAATTTCCTCATCTTTGGCTTTGGAGGTTAGTGCATGAATTTGAATAATAGTCATATTAACTGGTCTTCCTTGTAGGCATATCGATATTATCCTATCACTGATAGCATTGTACTTCAGGATAGATCTTGAAACATCCTTTGTGATGATGAATGCCACATCATTCTTCTTCAAATTGTCATTCCCGGCATAGTAGACTACATGGTGGTGGTCTGATTCACAATGGCCAAAAACAGTCCATTTCAGCTCACTAATGCCTAGGATATCAATCTTTATGTGCTCCATTTCATTTTTGACAACTTCCAATTTTCCAAGATTCATGCTTGGTACATTCCATGTTCCGACTATTAATGGATCTTTGCAGCTGTTTCTCCTCAATTTGAGTTGTGCCATGTCAGCAAATGGAGGTTTCAAAAGCTTTCCTCACCCATATCATTAAGGCTGGTTCTACTGATGATGCAGCTCTTTCCTGGTCCTATATTGAGAGCCTTCCGACCTAAGTGGCTTATTGACCTGCATGTCAGACAATGTTTCCAGGCTATTCATGAAGTTTCACAGTAATGTATGAGACAGTGTTTCTCTGCTATTCATAAGGTTCTCCCTGGCCAATTCTTTGAAAAGTGGATGGCTTCCTCCTTCTTCCTAGTCTGTCTCAGCCTGTAAACTGTTGAAACCTGTGTACCATATGCAACCCTGCTGGGTTTGAGACACCAGGGGCACAGCCTCAAGCCTCACAGCAACACACCACCACAGTAGGACAAACTGACAGACAAATTTGTCTCCTTAGTTGTTCAAAACCTCTCCACTCTCCCCTTACATAGATCCCTGCCTCTTTCCCACTGCTTGGGAGGGGTGTGGTCTGGGTCCCCAGCCTTACCTGGATCCCTGCCTCTGCTTCCTTGCTCTGTCCTACGCCCCCTGCTTTTTCTCTGCTGTCCCCAGCATTCCTGTCACTTGGGATGGCCATTGACTGGGACTCTGGCCTTACCTGGATCTCTGCCTCTGCTTCCTCCCTCTGTCTTGGTCCACCTGCCCTGGCTTTTTCTCTGCTTTCCCGCTGCTTGGCTGCTTGGGAGGGCCGTGGCTTGGGTCCCTGGCATTACCTGAATCCTTGCCTCTGCTTCCTTGCTCTGTCCTGGTCCCCCTCCTGGCTTTTTCTCTGCTGTCCCACCGCTCGGGAGGGGTGTGGCCTGGGACCCCAACCGTACCTGGATCTCTGCCACTGCTTCCTTACTCTGTCCTGGTCCCCCACCTCCCCACCCCACGGCTTTTTCTCTGCTTTCCCCAACTTTCCTGCTGCTTGGGAGGGCCGTGGCCCCGGTCCCTGGCCTTACCTGGATTCCTGCCTCTGCTTCCTCTCTCTGTCCTAGTCCCCATCCCCGGCTTTTTCTCTGCTTTCCCGCTGCTTGGAAAGGGTGTGGCCTGTGACCCCAACCAGACCTGGACCCCTGCCTCTGCTTCCTCACTCTGTCCTGGTCTCCCCCTCCTCTGGCTTTTTCTCTGCTTTCCCTGGCCTTCTGACTGCTTGGGAGGTCCATGGCCTGGGTCCCCAGCCTTACCTGGATCCCTGCCTCTGCTTCCTCACATAATCAGGTATGTCTAGGCAAAAGGGAATATACCCATGACCATATATAAGGTTGACAGACGATATTCTTACATATGTACTTATACGTGCTGTGAGAACGTCCATATAAATAGAATAATGGGGCAAAGCTATGATAACTTCTTAGGTACAGTCAACCACCCTGATGAAGCAAGTTGTTGGACCTGTGGTCTCATGGTCGTAGGGGACATCAAGCTCAATTGGCCTAACATACTACACATAGACATTGTTCGACATCCTACTTTAGTGAGTAGCGACTGGGGTCTTAAAAGCTTGCAAGTGGCCATCTAGATACAACGACTGGCCCCTCCTCATCTGGAGCAAAGAAGAATGAAGAAAACCAAAGACAAATGGAAACAATTAATCCAAGGGACCAGTGGACCATGCAAACCTCAGTTTACATGACCATGAAACCAGAAGAACTAGATGGTGCCCGGCTACCACTGAGAACCACTCAGAAAGGGATCAGTGCAGGAGATCCTGGATAGAGTGGCAAAACAATGGAACAAAACTCAAAATTATAAAAAAAAAAAAAAAAGACCAGGCTTACTGGTCTGAGCCTGGCCAGACCCCTGAGCCTATGGCCCTAGTTACCCTTCAGGCCTGGAATTGAAGCCACTCTCAAGGCTTCCAGACAAACAATCAACAGTTATATAGGGTAAATATTTATACCAGGTAGATACACTCCTTAGAATGATCAATCATGGGAGAACAGAAGAGTAATATTTGCACAGAGAGATAGCTCAGGGGGCAATATTGCATAAGAAAGAAGAACACAGGGAAAAGGTATCTACAGGGAGAAGTATGAAGAGAGCTGTTACACTGTGGTGATTGCAGTCAATATCATGAAGCAAAGTATATGAACTGCTGTATGGAAAATGAATTTTCTCTGTAAACTTTCACCCAAATCAAAATAAAAACTAAAAAAA
>NW_006921897.1:2937407-2939087 GCF_000298275.1 Orycteropus afer afer | reverse complement strand
ATCTACTTCCATAGACATACCGCCTCGGAAACCCAAGGAGGGGTCGCTATGAGTCAGATCTGACTTGACGGCAGTGAGTTTGGTTTTTAAGGTAAATACCTGTATCAATTAGGATTCTTAGTTACAGATAACAGAATCTACTCTAGTTAGCTTAAGCAGAAAGGGATTTATTACAGGGTTCTAGATAATTTACATATATCATCTCTGCTGTCCAGAATCATAAATATGAGATAAATATATAATGAGATATATAATGTTAAACTGACAGAGATTATACTCTGTCAGTTTCCCTACAATATCTTATCTTTTCATGTACAATCACTACCTTTCTCTTGCGTTCAAAGTGCAAGTGCATCTACTTTGTGGAGCCTAGATCACATCCAGAAGTTTAGATGTAAAGGAATCTGGTAAATGTAGATGGCCTTAGTAGTTTTCAGGTGTAGTCTATAGACTCTTAGTAAATGAAGCTATGATAAAAGAGGATTGGAGGGGATATCAAGTATCCCAATTAAAACATTTCCTTTCTAAGCTTTCTCCAAATTAAACATCTCCAGTTCCTTCAAATGTTTCTCACATGATGATGTTTTGAGTCTGTTCACCATCCTGGTTCTTTCCTTCTGAGCACATTCCAGTGTGTATAATTCCCTCAAAATGTCATACCTAGAACAGGTATGACAGTATTTCAGGTATCTTTTCATCTGAGTTAAATGTAGCAGCCTTATTACCTCTTCCAGATATTGAATATCTATTAATATAGGCTCATAACATTGTTAACTCATGTAATCTACTGACAAGTAAGACACCAAGTCTTTTTCACATGACCCTCAGTGTTTTTAAGACAATCACCAGAAACTGCACTACTGTACTTATAAAGGTGGTTTTATTCACAAAAGCAACACTCTGAGATGTATCACTATCAAATTTCATCTTGCTTAAACCAGAATCCAAACTCAATATTAAGAGGCTAAAGAGATGACAGAATCTATTCTCCAATATATATCGCTGCCTTAGTTTACTCAGGATGGTGTAACAAAATATAAACTGAGTGACTTATAAAGCCAAACACACTGCTGTCGAGTTGGATCCAACTCATAGTGACCTCTCCTTGGGTTTCCGAGGCAGCATCACTACGGAAGTAGATTGCCCAACCTTTCTTCCGAGGAGTGGTTGGTGGGTTTGAACCATCAGCCTTCTGGTTAGCAGTCAAATACATTAGGCACTATACCACCAGAGCTCCTGAGTGACTTATAAGAACAGAAATGTATTGTCTAACAGTTCTAGAGGCTAGAAGTCTATATTAAGATGCTGGCTGTGTTGATTCCTTCTGAGGACTCTGAGAGATCAACTGTTCCATGCCTGTGTGCTCGCTTCTGGTGGCTGCCAGCAATTCTTGGTGCTCCTTGGCTTGCATGATCGTTGTTCCTCTGTCTCCATGTTTTCTCTCCTCTTTTGTAATGCACTACTCAAATGGGATTAGAAGTCATACTACTCTGGTACGATCTCATGTTAACATACCTGATAATATCTCAAAGTTCCTAATTCCACACAATGTCACATTCAGTTACAGGAGTAGGGCTTCAACTTATCTTTTGTGGGGCCACAATTCTTTTTTTTTTTATTTTTATTTTTATTGTGATTTGGGTGAAAATTTACAGAGCAAATACACTTTCCATACAGCAG
>NW_006921897.1:2935205-2936686 GCF_000298275.1 Orycteropus afer afer | reverse complement strand
TTGCCCCTTGTTAGCCCCATTATACACCTGGGAATTCACATCATACACATAAAGTTATTGGACCACTGTCTGCCAACCCTATACATGTTCTTGGGTGCACTCTCCACTTCATATAGATACCTAATATTTCAGCCTGTCTACCCATCTTTCCAACCATGTACCCGTGTTTGCCTTCACTGAGCACGTCGTATTATATGTGCAAAAGGGTTCATCTTTGTTGTCTGTACTTCCCATGTAGCTCTCTATGTCTTTCTCTTCCTCAATGTGTGGGGTCACAATTCTTTCAGAAGAGTCATGAGCCCAACTGGCTTTGTATCTAACTAATGGTTGGATAAGCATATCAACTATGTTGTCACTCAATTCATCGATACAAATGATTAATATGACAAAAGATAGTGACCCATTAGAGATGTGTTAACATCAGTATATTAATTAGAAATAAGGTTATTTAAATAGTATGTATCCACCAAATGGTCTGATACCTATTCATCTGTATTATAAACAAGGATAGAGTCCCTGGGTGGTGCAAATGGTTACCATGCTTGGATGCTAACCGTAAGGTAGGAGGTTCAAGTTCATTCAGAGGTGACTCAGAAGAAAGGCTTGACAATCTATATCTGAAAAACCAGCCAATGAAACCCTACGGAGCACAGTTCTACTCTGACACACATGGAATCTCCATGAGTCATAATCAACTTGGCAACTTTTTTTATTTATACATAAGGATATTAAGAAAGACTTTGTAAAATGGCACATGGAAATCCAGTTACAGGATTTTCACAGAATACTTTTTATCTTCTAGTGTGACAAAATTCAACATTATTCATCACATTACCTCACCCCCATAATAAGTTTGCCTCTTGATTTCCCTTTTTCTGATAAAGAGGTCCTTTTCCCTTCAGGTCACCCAAGATTAAAAATCAAAGTATCTCCGATTCCTTCAACTCCCTCTCCCCCAATCCTAAGCCAGTGTTTTGTTCTTCCATTATAATGCTCTGGCAGTCTTATGCTTCCATTTTCACTATGCTAATCCAGGCCCTCATCATTCAGCCATGGACCACTGCTTAACTTAACTGATTTCCATCACTCTTATTTGCTGACAGTGTGAAGAATGGCTCCCTTTTGCGCCTGTCACTCCTATGTAAAATGCACTCACCCATCTCCTCTGCACATATTTAGTAGGCATTTTAGGAGCTATTCCTTGTCTCTTCAAACCTTTTTGTTAGCACTTTGAAGGTAAAGATTACAGCATCACTCCCGACACATTTTTGTTCATACAAACACTGCAGAAATACTGTTTAGTACCAGCTATGGAAATTGAATGTATTGAACCAATTCATTTATTAAAGGTAAGTATGGAATATTTTTTATTCTCATAGTTATATGAAGATGGTTAGATATAACTTTTTTTTTTTAATTTTATTTTGATTTGGGTGAAGATTTACAGAGCAAATTCACTTTTCATACAGCAGTTCACATAT
>NW_006921897.1:2922469-2924349 GCF_000298275.1 Orycteropus afer afer | reverse complement strand
CCCTTTTCTTTGTTGAAGAGGGTCTGTGCAATCCTTCTGCCTAGTCCGCCATCTTGCCGGAACCTAGATATAACTTTTTTGAACCAAGAACACCACTTTGAATTTATCTAAGTGGTTCTGTGTAGAGCATTAAGAATTTTTCATTTGAGAATCTCCCAAATGTATAAGATGCTACTTCAAGCAGAACTCTGTTGGCAGATGAAATGCCCTGAGTTCAATACTTCACTTGCAGTGTTAGGCTGAATCCTATTTGGCAGCAAAATCCATCCAGAGACCTCTAGGGACTCATTAGAACCAAATAACGCTGAAGCATAGCAAAATGGCTTCCATTTGGACCATGGTGCCAGCTTAATAGATGTATGAAAAATAAAATGATCAAGGAGTTTCTTGTAAGAATGTTCATCTAACAAGGCAGTTCCTAAAAACAGTCAATATATGTAAACTATTAGGTCAACGTAGTTGACCTAACTTCTTTGAACCACATGACCTAAGGAAAGTGACAAGACAGAACTGGCCTAATATGACACCGTGGATGTGCCAGGATAGTGAAAGTACATTCTATAACTTTAAAGTTGAAGTATTACTACATAAATATGCCTCATATGTATGACATAAAAAATGAGAATCATCACTCTATTGGAGAACATGACATATGTTTATGTTTAGTCTGATTGCAGTTAAAATATTTTTCTAGTCACTAGAATAATTGTCATTGTAGAGCATTTGAAAAATATAGAAACAAAAGAAAATGAAATTCATCTGAAATTCTATCATTCAGATGTTACTCATATTGTCGCTTGATGGAGCTCTGGTGGCACAGTGGTTAAGGCATTCAGCTGCTAATCAAAAGGTCAGCAGTTCAAACCCACCAGCTGCTCTATGGGAGAAAGATGAGGCAGTCTGCTTCCAAAAAAGATTTACAGCCTCAGAACTCTATGGGGCAGTGCTACTGTGTCCTATAGTGTCATTATGTGTCAGAATCAACTTGATGGCAGTGAGTTTGTGTTACCATTTGATAAAATGATGTATAATTTTAATGTAATACACACACACACACACACATAAAAAAACCAAACTCACTGCTGTGGAGTTGGATCCGACTCACAGCAACCCTTCCTTGGGTTTCCGAGGTGGTATCTCTACGGAAGTAGATTGCCCAGCCTTTCTTCTGAGGAGGAATCTTGTTGTGTTTATTGTGAACAGGAACCTGTTCTAAAATAAATTTTTTTTTAAAAAAAAATGATGCTACCTAACAACACCACCATCACCTGTATGTCAGTGTGTTGTACTTGGGTGGCTTGTGTGTTGCTGGAGTTTCGAATGCCAGCAGGATCACCCATGGTGGACAGGTTTCAGCAGAGCGTCCAGACAAAGAGGGACAATGAAGCAGAGCCTGCTGATCTACTTCTGAAAAACTGGCCCATGAAAATCTTATGAATAGCAGTGGAACACAGTCTGATATAGTGCTGGAAGATGAGACCCTCAGGTTGCAAGGCACTCAAGATACAAGTGGGAAAGAGCTAACTCCTCAAAGTAGAGTGGACCTTAGTGATATGGATTGAGTAAAGCTTTGGGGAACTCCACTTTCTGATGTGGCATGACTCAAAATGAGAAAAAAAAAATTTCAAACATCCAATAATAATCAAAATGTGACACGTATGAATTATGAATCTAGGAAAATTGTAAGTCATCAAAAATAAAATGGAATGTGAAAATATCAATATCCTAAGGCATTAGTGAAATGGACCAGTACTGGCCATTTTGAAACAGACAGTCACAAAGTCTACTATGTTGGGAATGACAAATTGAAGAGGAATGCTGTCACATTCATTGTCAAAAAGAACATTTCAAGATATATCCTGAAATACAGTGTTGTCAGT
>NW_006921897.1:2920502-2922369 GCF_000298275.1 Orycteropus afer afer | reverse complement strand
CATTCATTGTCAAAAAGAACATTTCAAGATATATCCTGAAATACAGTGTTGTCAGTAGTAGTATAATATCCATAAGCCTACAAGGAAGATCAGTTAACATGACTATTTTTCAAATTTTCACACCAATCACTAATGCCAAACAAGAAGAAATTGAAGGTTTTAACCAACTTCTACAGTCTGAAATTGATCAAGCATGCAATCAAGATGTATTGATAATTGCCAGTGATTGGAACGTGCAAGTTGGAAACAAAGTAGAAGCATTAGTAGTTGGAACATATGTCCTTGGTGATAGACACAATGTCAGACATCACATAATAGAATTTTGCAAGACCAACAACTTATTCATTGCAAGTACCCTTTTTCAACAACACAAATGGTAACTGTACTTATGGACCTCACTGAATAGAAAGAAATGATGGAGAAGCTCAATATCAACAGTGGAAAAAAGGCCAGGGGCAAAGAGTAGAACATACCATCAATTGTTCTTATTCAAGTTCAAACTGAAGCTGAAGAAAATTAAGACAAGTCTACAAGAGATCAAGTATGACCTTGAGTATATCTCACCTGAATTTAGAGACCATCTAACAAATAGATTTGACACATTGAACACTAATGACCAAAGATCAGATGAGTTGTAGGATGACACCCAGGATACCATACATAAAGAATGCAAAAGGTCTTTAAAAAGATCAAACAGTAAGAAAAGACCAACATGGATGTCAGATAGACCCTGAAACTGCTCTTGACTGGAGAGTAGCTAAAGCGAATGGAAGAAAGGATGATGTAAATGAGTTGAACAAAGATTTCAAAGGATAGATCAAGAAGACAAAGTACAGTATTATAATGAAATGTGAACAGACTTGGAGTTAGAAAACCAAAAGGAAAGGACACACTCAGCATTTCTGAAGCTGAAAGAATGGAAGAAAAATATTCAGGCCTCAAGTTGCAATAATGAAGGATTGATTCTATGGGCAAAATATTAAATGATGCAGGAAGCATCAAGGGAATATGGAAGGAATATGCAATATTACTGTATCAAAAAGAACTGGTCAACATTCAACCATTTCAGGAAGTAGCATATGATCAAGAACTGACAGTGTTTAAGGTAGAAGTCCAAGTTGCAATGAAGGCATTAGTGAAAAATAAGCCTCCAGAAATGGAGAGAATACCAACTGAGATGTTTCAACAAACTTATGCAATGATGGAAGCACTCACTTATCTATGCCAGTCACAAAAGGACAAATATTATACGAGACCACTGTTGTAAAAAGTCAAGAAAAGGTTTATACACAGAAACAAACATTCTTTGAAGGTACCAGGGGTGAGAAGGGAAGGAAAGGTAAATCATTTACCAGAAGGTAGACACATATTAACTTGGGTGAAGGGAAAGGTAATACACAATAAGGGGGAGAATAGCCAAAAAAAAAAAAAAAAAAAGGTCAAAGCTAAGGAAGACACTGGGAGGAGAACAAGAGTTAAAGGCAACAGAGATAAATACTACTACACACATAATCCTGCAGTAACAGTAATAACACTAATCTATGATTGGATACATAAATAGACAGGCAAGGTGAACAGGTATAGGAAGGAGAATGGGACTATACCCACAAATACATATATAGGTTTGACAGAGTATATCTCTACATATGTATTTACATATGCTGCACATATATCCATGACTATAGCAGAGCATACAGGAGGCAAGCCATAACAAAACACCTGGAGGGAATGAATCACCCAGGTCTAGGGGCTCAGAACCATAGTCTCAAGGGACACCAAGGTCAACTGGCACAACACAATCCACAAAGAAAAAGTTCTACATCCTACTTTGGTGAGTAGATACTAAGGTCTTAACAGCTTGTGAGTG
>NW_006921897.1:2911729-2920402 GCF_000298275.1 Orycteropus afer afer | reverse complement strand
ATCCAGAGCAAAGAAGAATGAAGAAAATCAAAGACACATGGAAACAGCTAGTCTAAAGGACAATGGACCACATGAACTTCAGCCTTCACCACCTTGAGACCAGAAGAACAAGATGGTGACTGTTTACCACTACTGTGCACTCTGAATGGGGTCATATTATAAGGTCCTGGATAGAGGGGGAGAAAAATGTTGAACAAACTCAAAATCATAAAAAAGACCAGGATTCCTGGCCCAATAGAGACTAGTAGAGCCCCCAGACTGAGGCCGTAATCACCCTTCAGGCATGAAACTAAACTCAATTCCAAGGCTCAAATTCAGCCAAACAATAGACAGGTCTATAAGGTAAACAATAAAATTAAGGAAGTATACACTACTTAAAGGAGCTCTGGTGGCATAGTCCTTAAGGCATTTGACTGCTAACCAGAAGGCTGGTGGTTCAAGACCACCCACTCCTCGAAAGGAAGACTGGGCAATCTACTTCCATAGAGACACTGCCTTGGAAACCCAAGGAGGGGTCGCTATGAGTCGAGACAGATCTGAAGGCAGTGAGTTTGGTTTTTTGGTTTGCACTCCTTAAAACAGTCAACCTTATGGGATCAAGAGAGCAGCATTTGCCCTAGAACAAAGTTCAGAAGGTGGGAAGGGTTAGGAAAGAATGACGAATGGAAATGGGAACACGTGGAGAAAGTGGGATGAGTGATGCTACGTTGTTGAGGATTACAATCGATTACAGGAAACAAAATGTACATGAATTGTTGAATGGAAATCTGATTCACTTTGTAAACCTTCATCCAAATCACAAAAAGTTGAAAAGAAAATAAAAAAGAACACAGGCATTGTCAAGATAGCAGTCTGAAACTTGTTTCCACATTTCTGCCAGCTCTTGTGAAACTTTTTTTTTTTAATTTTACTGTGATTTGGGTGAAAGTTTACAGAGCAAATTCCATTTTCCATGTAACAGTTCATACACTTTGTCTCATGACATTGACTGCAATTTCCCACAATCCAACAACTCTCTTCCCACTTCCTCCCCACAGTTACCTCTTCCCTGTGTCCTTCCCTCCCATGCACTCCTGTCCCCCAAGCTGTCTCCCTGTGCAGACACAGCCCTTCTATTCTCCTATGATTTATCTCTCTAAGGAGTATATCTACCTGATATAAATGTTCAGATCATACACCTGTCTTTTGTTTGGCTAGAAGCCACAGGATTGGGTTCAATTCCAGACCTAAAGGGCAGCTCGGGGCCATAGTCTCAGGGGTTCTTGTGAAACTTTTTAAGGCTTCACTGAAGGCATAGAAACCTCAGTGATTGTCCAGTGAAGCGGGAAACACTTTGTTAGTTGTCAACAAAGTGTCAAGTAGCCCTTGACTGAGTGAGTAGAAGACTGAGTATTTGTCTGAGTTTCTAAAAGCATCTATGGTAAGGAACATTGACTGGACATATGGAAGACTACTTGCCTGGGAATCAGAAGATCTGAGTTCTAATTCTGAATCTGCCACTAAATTGTCACTAAATTAATTTTCTTATCTATATATGGAATTAGAGGAGGTAGGCATTAAGAGAATATTTGAAATGATCTGAAAACTACACTGCCCTAGAGAGAAGGTACACATGATACTATTTACTGGACGTTTAATGACTAAAAAACATATCCAGCTCAAAAATGTTATAAGACTCCAGTTAGAACTATGGCATTAAATTAACCGGAGATGTGGAAAAAGATGTTGTTGTTGTTATGTGCCATTGAGTCAAACCTGACTCATAGCGACCTCTCCTTGGGTCTCCGAGGCAGTATCATCACTACGGAAGTAGATTGCCCAACCTTCCTTCTGAGGAGTGGCTGGTGGGTTTGAACTGCCAGCCTACTGGTAAGCAGTCAAATGCCTTAGGCACTACACAACCAGAGCTCCTGTGGAAAAGGATAAAGGTAAATAATGTCGGGTCAGCACTTCTAAAAATGATTTTCAATGAGAATCACAATAAAAAGTTCCCCTTTGCAACTAAAGATACTTGAAAATTATTGTTCTTGTTGTTATGTGTGGTCGAGTTGGAACTGACGCATAGTGACCCCTCCTTGGGTTTCCAAGGCAGTATCGCTACGGAAGTAGATTGCCCAACCTTCCTTCCAAGGAGTGGCTGGTGGGTTTGAACCACCAGCCTTCTGGTTAGAAGTCAAGTGCCTTAGGCGACCAGAATTCCCATATCAGATTATGTGAAATCATTATTTTGCTGCGGTTGGAGACAGATCCCCCGCTGGCCTCTTCTTCCTATAACATTCCTTTGTCTTTGTCCATTTTTTATACATTCTAATCCCATGGCGCTGCATTGACACAGACACATTGTAAACATCAAGCAAGCTAGGTAGCTCATTATATAACGTTTTTGAACTACATGATTATGTGTCCTATTTATATTCATATTAAAGTAGTTAGTGTTAGTCATTCCTGAATTACATCTTCTGTTAATTCCTTTTATTACTATTTTTAATCATTCAAAAACATTTATTAGGTAATAAAAAAAAATTCATTAGGTATCTATTATTTGCCAGCTTCTATGGGATATGTGCTATTTTGATGCCAGAGTCATTCTGAAGAAACTTAAATAGACATAAATTTTTCATTTCATATTTAACAATATATTGTCTTCCCCTTCAGTTAGTATGTGTCTACTGTCCAGTTAGCGTGGTTTACCCTCCCTTCCTCTCCCACCCCTGGTAACCATCAAAGAATATTTCTTTTTGTGTGTAAACCTTTTCTTGACTTTTTTTTAATTTAACACAATAGTGGTCTCATAAAATAGTTGTCCTTTTGTGATTGAGTAACTTCACTCAGCATAATATCCTCAAGGTTCAGTCAGCTATGTTATGAGATGTTTTGCAGATTCTTTATTATTCTTTAATGTTGTATGGTATTCTATTGTGTGTATGTATGATAGTTTATCCATTCATCCATTGATGGGCATTTATGTTGTTTCTGTCTTTTTGCTATTGTCAACAGTGTTGTGACGAATATGGTTGTACGTATATCTGTTTGTGTCACGGGTCCTATTTTTCTATGACATATACCTAGTAGTAGGATTGCTGGATTATATGGTATTTCTATTTCCAGCAAATTAGCCAAACTAAACACCAACTTTATATGAAAAGGAATGAGACTCTGGATCAGTAAAGCACTACTAAAGAAGAAGAACAAAGTAGGAGGCCTCACACTTCCCAATATCAAAACCTACTATGCAGCCACAGTAGTCAAAACAGCCTGGTAATGGTACAATGACACATAGACCGATGGAACAGAATTGAGAACCTAGAAATAAATCTACCCACCTATGGCCAGCTGATATTTAACAAAGAGCTAAAACTTATTAAACAGGGAAGAGACATTCTCTTTAACAGATAATGCTGACAAAAATGGGTAGCCATTTGAAAAAAAAAAAAAAGAAACAAGACCCATATCTCACACCATATACAAAAACAAACTCAAGATGGATCAAAGACCTAAATGTAAAACCTAAAACTATGAAGATCATAAAAGAAACAATAGGGGCAAACTTATGGGCCCTAATACATGGTATAAATGCACTATATTAAACATAACCAAAAACTCACAAACACCAGAGGACAAAATAGATTAGGAGCTCCTAAACATTAGACACTTATGTGCATCAAAAGATTTTACCCAAAGAGAAGTAAGAGACCCCACAGATTAGGGGGGAAAATGGCAATGACATATCAGATAAGGGGCTAATCTCTAAAATTTATTAAAAACTTTGACACCTCAACAACAAAAATACAAACAATCCAGTTAGGAAATGGGCAGAGGACATGAATAGACACTTCACCATAGATGACATTCAGGCGACCAACAAATATATGGAGATATGTTCATGATCATAAGTCATTAGAGAGATATAAACTAAAACAAGATATCATCTCACACCAGCATTAATATAGCAAAGTTCAGAAAACAACAAATGCCAGTGAGGCAGTGTAGAGACTGAAGCCCTCATACACTGTTGGTGGGACTGTAAAATGTTGCAACCACTGTGGGAAATGGTTTGGCACTTCCTTAAATAGTTGTTAATTCCTTTTAAAATAGACTGGCAGAATAATTCTGCACGTGTATTAATAAGGTAACGTAATGAGACAGCCTGTCTTTTTTTTCTTTTGGGGCTCAATTTTAGTGACTCAAGGTTGGAGAATCACATTACCTATGTGGCTCTTCAAGACCATCCAGCTGACTGAGTAGATTATAAATGATACAAAGCAGTAGAGCCCCGACAAGGTCTCACAGTGATTAAGTGCTGGGGCAAGAGACTGTCAAAAACCTAGGACCCTCACCGGTAAAAAAAAAAAAAAAAGTCTGCCTTAAGCATTATGCTCTTTTAAGAACTATCTAAACAAAACAAAACATAACAAATTCACTGCTGGAGAGTCAATGCGATTCATAGCGACCCCTCCTTGGGTTTCCAAGGCAATATCTCTATGGAAGAGGATTGCGTGATCTTCCTTCTGAGGAGTGGCTGGTGGGTTTGAACCACCAGCCTTCTGGTTAGCAGTCAAATGCCTTAGGATTATGCCACCAGAGCTCCCAAGAACTATCTATAATGAATAAACGTGATAATAGCAACTCGAAAGATCAGATAGGAAACTTAGGGGGCAGTAAGCTTATGTTAATAGTGGAGGAACAACTCAGAGAAGGAAGGTGAGAATGGCTGCACAACCTGAAGAATGTCATCAATGTCACTAAATTATACATGTAGAAACTGTTGGGTTGGTGTATGTTTTCTGTGTATATTCTCCACAACAACAAAAGAAAACCCTAGGATTCTCAATTCCCTGTCACAGCAACCTGTAAGTTGTCACCAGTAATCACAGCCATGATTCAAGAATGAGATAAAGAAGCCCACTTTCTTTGCCACCTGCCCCCTTTTCCTGCACTTTCCCTGTGATCCCCTTCATTAGACCTGCTTTCTTCAATCATTCCCTGGTTTGCTTTCAGTATCTAGAGGACAGTGTCAGCAGGAAGTCTTTGGAGATGGGAGAAAACAAGCAAACTCTGGGGAATCGGAGATTTGCCTGAAATATGTTGCCTTGCTTTGCCCTGTTACCAGTTACAGGAATATGGAAATGGGGAAGGGTGTCTCATGAAGGGAAGAGAGAACACCTGAGAGCATCAAGTATCTCTGTTTCTTCTCAGTGATCTATGGAGGCCTGCTCCTTGAAAGACATGATATAAGCAGAAGTGAAAATGCATTGTCACATGTAATCCTCACAAATGGACCAGTAAGTAACATCATGATAAATGGAGAAAAGACTGAAGTTGTCGAAGATTTCATTTAACTTGGATCCACAATCCACACCCATGGAAGCAGCAGTCAAGAAATCAGATAACATATTGCACTGGGCAAATCTGCTGCAAAAGACCTTCTTAAAGTGCTGAAAAACAAAGACGTCTCTTTGCAGACTAAGGTGTGCCTAACCCATACCATGGTATTTTCAGTCTCTTCATATGTATGCAAAATCTGGACAATGAATAAGGAAGACTGAAAAAGAGTTGATGCTTTTGAGTTGTGGTGTTGGCAAAGAGTACTGAAAGTACCATGAAACGCCAGAAGAACTAACAAATCTGTCCTGGATGAAGTACAGCCAGAATGCTCCTTAGAAGCAAGAATGGCCAGACTTCACCTCACCTACTTTGATCCTGTTGTCAGAAGCGACCATTCCCTGGAGAAGGATATCATGCTTGATAAAGTGGAGGGTCAACGAAAAAGGGGAAGGTTCTCGATGAGATGGACTGATATAGTGGCTGCAATGATGGACTCAGGTATAGCAAGGACTGTGAGGCTGGCACAGGCCCAGGCAGTGTTTCATACTGTTGTACACAGGGTTGCTATGAGTTGGAACCAACTCGACGGCACCTAACAACAACAACAACAACAACACTGCACTAGGTAAATCTTCTGTAAAAGACCTCTTTAAAGTTTTGAAGAGCAAAGATGTCACTTTGAAGACTAAGGTGCGCCTAACCCAAGCTGGGGTGTTTTCAATCACCTTATATGCATGTGAAAGCTGGACAATGAATAATAAAGATCAAAGAAGAATTGATACCTTTGCACTGTGGTGTTGGCGAATAATTCTAAAAATACCATGGTGTACCAGAAGAATGAACAAATCTGTCTTGGAAGAAGTGCAGCCAGAATGCTCCTTAGAAATGAGAATGACCAGACTTCATCTTACCTACTTTGACATGTGCTCAGAGGGGACCATTTACTGGAGAAGGACATCATGCTTGGTAAAGTGGAGGGTCAGCAAAAAAGGGAAAGACCCTCCACAAGATAGACTGACACAGTGGCTACAACGATGGGCTCAAGCATAGAAAGGACTATAAGGATGGCGCAGCACAGGGCAGTACAAAGAGTCACTACAAGTCAGAATTGACTCAGCGGCACCTAACAACAACATGTAATTTGAGGTTTGAAAGCAGTTGTACCTGGCAGTAGAACAGACTGAATGAATGACATGTAAACCATCCTTACCGAAACTTGGATCAATATGCCACTAGTTCCCAGCAACACAGACATAAATACCAGCTGAGGAATTCACAGAAAAGAATAAGGGGTCATGGACTTCACATAGAGTCACTCAGTGGCAGAGGGTGACAGGGAGAAGACATTTCAAGAAACCCAAGGCTCCATCTTCTTCCATTAAGTGTTCTGCTCACAGTCATGTCTCTAAGACAGCTCTTGGCAGAGTCTTGGGAGACATGAAAAATTGAGCTTCCAACTAATAACAGAGAGCAGAGTTAACTTGATGACTGCTGATGCATGCCTCCAATCTTTCTTGATTACATATCCCTATCAATAAAATAGTAGTAACAACATCACCCAACATGGCTAGCATCCAGCTAGTCCATACCTATATACCAGACAAAAACCAAACCCACTGCCATGGAGTCGATCCCAACTCATGGTGACCGCCATTGGGTTTCTGAGGCAGTAAATCTTTACAGAAGCAGACTGCCCAGTCTTCCACGGAGTGGCTGGTGGGATGGAACTGCCTATCTTCTGGTTAGCAGTCAAATGCCTTAGGCACTGCACCACCAGCGCTCCTTCCACATCTGTATAGCTCTACCTATTGTTTGCATCTGTTCTAACCGGCCAGTGCCCTACAGGTTATAGGACTTTGTAAGGTGATTTTTTTTCCTTAAATTTTTATTTTGTTGTCATTGTGAATATACACAACCAAACATACCCCAATTCCACTGTTTCTACAGGTACAATTCAGTGATGTTGATCACTTTCTTTGAGTTGTGCAACCATGCTCATTCTCCTTTTCTGTTGTTCCTCCCTCATTACCATAAATTCGCTGTTCCCCAAGCTTCCTATCTTTCGAGTTGTTGTTGTCATTTTGATCCTGTAGAGATAGTTCTTAAAAGAACATAATGCTCAAGACAGACATTCTTTACTGCTAAGTAAGCTAAACTGTAGCTTGGTATTAAGAAGACTTCGGGGATGTAAAGTGATTTTGAAACAGAACTTCATCTTGATTTTTCCTGAGACACTGCTCATGGCTAGGAAGGCCTATTCTAGAGAGTCACTGGGGAGTTCTAGGGACTTCACGTGAAGCAAACATCCCATCTCTCATGTTTGACAATCCAATGCTGCCAGGTATCTGACAAAGGCAATAAGCCAGAGGAAACTTGGGGAAGGGATACTTATAAATTCAAGGGACTGACCCTTACCACATGGTTTAGGAGTCCCAGGCGAAGCCTATTAAGCATCTCCTCAACTGCTCTGTCTTCCTTCATTGCAGGGTACAGGGAGTTTTCACGGCTGCTCATCTCCACCAAAACCAGGATACCTCAGGATTTCTAGCTACTTCAAAAGCCGTATAGCCAAGAGGTCTAGGAAACTGCCTGTGGCAGCAGGGACACTCTGGGTGGGTTTTTCCTCAACTACACCTATAGTATATGGAGGAGAAGCAAGAGTAAAACAAAGTGACTGGTAGTGACATCTCTAAAGTTGACAAAACCCAGGGTAAGACCCAGACCCTATCTGGCTCCTTGAGATTTGGAAGCATTTAGTTTGTTGGGTCGCATGGCTATAACTAGAGTTTCCTACTGCCTTTTCAGACCAGCTTGTGGTAATTGGGGGGAGGTGAGGAGGTGAAGTACCACGGAGCAATGCCCACACATGCAATTCAGCTGTTCAGGCTGAGGGGTGAGTGGAGAAGAGGGTGTAAGTGAGGGAAAAATAGCATTAAGAGGCAAACATTCTAAAATAGAAGATTACTGCCACACTTATAAGCAAGTATAGGAGGATTTTAGAGGTGGATTAAAATTCATGCTCCATGTGCGTCATCTCACAGTGTAGGTGCTGCTTTCCCAAAAGGCAGACAAATGGGCCATAACAGCCATACACCTGTTTTAGTTTGATACAGTGCTGTCAGGGACACTGTCCAGTCATGAAGACCTGGTTCAAAGTGGACAGGAGATTCAGAGAGATGGGTGCCTTACAGAGTGGGAGGTATCATGGTACCATGAAAAGAAAACACAGATTTTTAGAAGCAGACAAACCTGGTGTGATAGTTGGAGCTGTGTGTCAACTTGGCTGGACCACAATTCTGTGTGGTTTAAGCTGTTGTGATGTGGTTATTCCCATGATGGGATCAGATG
>NW_006921897.1:2906704-2910834 GCF_000298275.1 Orycteropus afer afer | reverse complement strand
ACCTTCCTTCCGAGGAGTGGCTGGTGGGTTTGAACCACCAGCTGTCTGGTTAGCAGGCAAGTGTCTTAGCCACTATGCTACCAGAGCTCCCAGCCATACAGAAAAGAGGATAAAATAAACAATTCATCAAACCAGAATATTGATAGGCTAGTATAAGAGTAAGGAGGGAAAGTGAAATTATTTCTAAAAGTTCCTTTATCTTCTCTGTGTGTCTTTGGTATGAAGACTTCAGCCAGATGAGCTTAATAAGGCTGGCCAAGGTAGAGTAGGCTGTGGGAGGCTCAGCAATCCTCCAGTTCTGCCCCAAATGCCTGATAATCATGCCCACTCATGAAGATTTCATATAAACTCATCAGAGAAATCTAGGGATTGAAGTGCTGAACTAAAATTGAGACTTTATGGGGAGACTTTTCCCAGAATAGATGCAGAGGAGAACAAGAAAGAAAGATCTCTTCTAGGAAGGATACACGCCATCAGTGTTGCCAAGCAGGTTTCCCTACTCAACTTGTCTAAGATGGTCCATGAAGGTTTCTCCCAAGCAAACCTTATGGAGCAGTGACTCAAAGCCCAGACATTACTGAAAATTTAATTCGGAAAATAGCTGAATGTTCATCATAGCACTATTCACAATAGCAAAAAGATAGAAATAACCTAAATGCCCATCAATAGATGAATGGATGAACAAACTACAGTACATACACAGTGGAATACTGCACACTGTTAAATAAGAAGTATGTGGAATATCTCATAACATGGATGAACTTAGAGGACATTATGCTGAATGAAATTAGTCAATCACAAAAGGCCAAATATTGTATGAGACCACTATCATAAAAAAATCAAGAAAAGTTTTCACACAAAAAGAAATATTATTTCATGGTTACCAGGGGTGGGAGGGGAAGGAAGGGTAAACCACTAACTGGAGAGTTGGCATATATTAACGTGGGTGAAGGGAAAGGCAATATACAATAAGGGAGAGGTAAGCACAAAAGAATCAAGGCGAAGGAAGATTCTGGGAAGAGTAAAAAAGTTAAAGGCAATACTGGCTCTCAGCCCAATAGTAAACAAGACATACATGCAGACCACTCAACCCAGGGTGACGCACCCACATACTCTATGGAGATGCATCCCTTGAAGCAATAGGCCACGGAGCACCAGAGGAGCAATATTCGCATGGAGGAAATTCAGGACACACAGAAGTGCATAACTATGAGGGGCACGGTGGGGATGGTTACTGGGCAGGGAGAGGAGGAGACTGGGTTACGGTTGGGGATGGTAATTGGGGAGTGAAACCAAATATACACAAAATGTTGAATGTAAAACAACCTCTGCTCTGTAAATTTGCACCTAAAGCACAATTTAAAAAAATAAAAGTTAAAGGCAACAGAGGTAAATACTATTACATACATAATCCTATAATACCAGTAATAGCAATAATCTATGAATGGATACATACATGCAAGCTGAACAAGTTTAGGAAGGAGAATGGGACTACACTTGCAAATACATAGAGAGGTTTGACAGAGGGCATTTCTACATGTGTATTTACATATGCTGCAGATACATCCTTGAGTACAGTGGCGCACATGGGGTAAAGTTATGAAAGCTCTTAGCTGTAACCAAAACCCTGAGGAAGCAAGTTGGTGGACCGAGGGACTCAGCACCATAGTCTCGGGACACCGAGGTAAATCAGCACAACACAATCCACAAAGAAAATGTTCTATATATCTTACTTTGGTGAGTAGCAACTGGGTTCTAAAAGCTTGTGAGTGATCATCTAAGGTACAACTATTAATCTCTCTCCATTTCCAGCAAAGAAGAGTGAGGAAAATCAAAGACACACGGAAACAATCACTCCAAAGCACTAAACCCACTGCTGTTGAGTCGATTTCGACTCACAGCGACCCCCATTGGGTTTCCGAGGCAGTAAATCTTTACGGAAGTAGATTGCCCAGTCTTACTTCCACAGAAGGGCTGGTGGGTTTGAACCACCAACCTTCTGGTTAGCAGTCTGATAGATGCCTTAGGCACTGTGCTACCAGAGCTCCTTCCAAAGGACTAAAGGACTATGCAAACCTGAGCTTCCGCGACCCTGAGACCCGAGAAACTAGATGAAGAACTAAATGGTGCACCACTACTACTACCAACTGTTCTAAAAGGGATCGCATTAGATGGTCCTAGAAGAGTGGGAGAAAAATGTGGAACAAAACTCAAAATCATTAAAAAAAAAAGATCAGCCTTACTCATCTGATAGAGACTGGATGAACCCCCGAAATTATGGCCCTTAACCATTCTTTGGACCTGGAACTTAACTCACTCCCATGGTTCAATTTTCAGCCAAACAATAGACAAGTCTATAAGGTGAACAATAACACTAGGAAGGTATGCACTCCTTAGAATTATCCACCACTGGAAATCGAAAGGACAGCATTTGCCCAAGGGCAAAGTTCAGAAGGCAGAAAGGTTAGGAAAGGAAGAGGAATGGAAATGAGATTGGGAGGAGTAATGTTACATTGAGGGGATTGCAATCAATGACATGAAACAAAATGTTATGGATTGTTGAATGGAAAACTGATTTGCTCTGTAAACTCTCACCCAAATCACAATAAAAAGTTTTAAAAAAGAAAATAGCTGGAAGTTACAAATGCTTATTAGAGAAATGCTTATCAGAGTCAAGTTGTTTCAAGATAGTTACTGCCAGAACTTTAAAAACTGCTGGGAAAAAGCAAATATGTTACAGATGCACCATACTTTATACGTAGAATCAAAATTTCCTATGTTCACTTGTCTGGGAGGTAAATTAGGAGCTATTTCTTTTATAAAAAGATTCACACCAGGATGTCTTGCAATAGTACATTTTACAATGGCTTTTCTCCATATGTAACATATGAATGTGCCTACTGGGCAAAGGCAGAAAGTCCTATACAAAGAAAGAAAGAGGTGATGATTTATGGTGAGCCAAGGACAGCAAGAATGAAGCTTTTGGTCTATTGATGCAATGGACCAGGCAGGTATGCACTGGGTGAAGGAAAATGCTCCTCACTGCACACAACTCTTGGTACTTATTCAACTGCCTTCTCATTCGTCATTCTGTGTTATTAACAACAAATCACCAGGAATAGGTGAGACGTGATGGAAGGGGCTGAAATTATTGACTGTAAGTGTGGTTCCTGAATAGACTGGTTGGAATTAAACATCGTCACAAAGTTACTTTCTGTACCAGGATCTCTTGTAATAAGTATTATATTCTGCAGCCATACACTATTGTTAAAATTGCTCCAGTACTGATTCTAGGCACCTGGCCACTTCCTGTGTGTTACCTAGAATTATTTTGGTGATGAAGGAGAAATTATAATTTAGAAAGACAAAGAGGAAATAAAATTAGTTTCTATTAAAATTAAAGGAAAACATTAACTAACATCATTATGACAAGTCTGAGCCATCAGGAAATCAAATGACATGTCTAAAATAATGAAGCCTATAGACCAGGCATTAAGTATGGAATCTATTTCTTTTCTAAATTTATCAAGTATTGTCTCAAAACACTGCCAGAAACAGAATTCATTTTCTCATGCCCCTTTCCTAGTTTGAACTATAGAAATTTAGATTACAAAAAAAAAAAAAAAAAAAAAAAAACAACCCACTGTCATGGAGTCACTTCAAACTCAAGGAAAAATGAGCCTCATTTATAAGACACTTACCAGCCTGTTACTCATATGATTAGTCCTGCAGTTGTATCCAGGACAAAAGGCAGACTGAACACCGAAGAGCAGTTTCAAAATAAGCCCGTTTTTTATTTGTATTTTTTAACTCTTTTTCTTTTCAATTATCTTGTTGTTGTTGCCAATATACACATCAATTTAACAAAGTCTACATGTATAATTCAGTAACACTGACTACATTCTTCAACTTATGTAAACCATTCTCATCCTCCTTTTCCAAACGGTTCCTCCCCTACAAACATAAACTGACTGCTCTCTCAGCTTCCTATCTAACCTTTCTAGTTGCTGTTCTTACTTTGACCCCATAAAGATAGTTCTTTAAAAGAGCCCAATGCCTCGGGACCATAGTCACAGGGGACATCAAGCTCAATTGCATAACATACTACACAAAACATTGTTCCACCTCCT
>NW_006921897.1:2905217-2906199 GCF_000298275.1 Orycteropus afer afer | reverse complement strand
GGGAAGAGGTAAGTATCCAGAGGATGTGGGAGGGGAGGTGTTGCATTGGGGTAAACTGTCAATGTCATCAGACAACATGTATGTGAATTGCTATATGGAAAGTGAATTTGCTCTGTAAACTTTCACCCAAATCACAATAAAAATAAATAAATAAAATAAAAATAAAAACGAGCCCAATGCTCAACGCAGACATTCTTTACTAATTAAGCTAAATCACTGCTTGGTTTAAAGAAGACTTCAGGGGATTATTTTTGGTTTAAGGTTTAAAGATTATCCCAGAGCAATAGTTTCAGTGCATAAATTTGAATAGCATTTGTATAAGCTGGCCTACCTTATAAGCATATGGATGGTTACACTGTTACTGACAGTACTGTGCTTCAAGACAGATCTTGAAATGTTCTTTTTAATGATGAATGCAATGCCATTTCTCTTCAATTTATCATTCCCAGCATAGTAGACCATAGGATTGTCTCATTCAAAATTGCAAATACCAGTCTATTTCAGCTCATTAATGCCTAGAATATCTATCTTCAAGTGTTCCATTTCATTTTTGATTACTTCCAATTTTCCTAGAACCATACATGCACTTCGTACATTTCACATTCTGATTATTAATGGATGTTTGCAGCTGTTTCTTCTCCTGTTCAGTCATGCCACATCAGCAAATGGAAGTCTCAAAAGCTTTACTCCATTAACATTAAGGTTGACTCTACTTTAAGGAGGCAGCTCTTACCCAGTCGTATTTTGAGTATCTTCCAAGCTGAAGTGCTCATCTTCCAGCACTCTATCAGACAATGTTCCACTGCTATTCATAAGGTTTTCGCTGGCCAATTTTTTTAAGAAGTAGACTGCCAGGTCCTTCTTCCCAGTCCATCTTAGCCCAGAAACTCCACTGAAACCTATCCACCATGGGTACCCTACTGGTATATGAAATACCGGTGGCACAGTGTGATAGTTGAAGATGTGTCAACTTGGCTGGACT
>NW_006921897.1:2892173-2893898 GCF_000298275.1 Orycteropus afer afer | reverse complement strand
TTCCACCATCCATTCCATATTTCCCTTGCCCTTAGCAAGCACCTCAGCTGGTTGAGGTTCTTTGTTGGTGGGGTGACCCAAAGGAACTCTGGTGGTGTAGTGCTTAAGGCATTTGACTGCTAACCAGAAGGTTGGTGGTACAAACCCACCAGCCCTCCACAGAAGGAAGACTGGGCAATCTACTTCTGTAAAGATTTACCATCTCAGAAACCCAAAGGGGGTCACTATGAGCTGAATTTGACTTGATGGCAGCGAGCTTGGTTTTTTTGGTTTTTTTTTTTTTTTTTGGTACCAAAAAAAATTGTCATTCAACCACTGCCAGAGGTGAAAACATTTAGACATTTAAAATAAAGTATTACACGTTGGATGTACAAATCAGCATCCAAAGTGTTAAAACTGATCAACTTCTTAAAAGTGGAATGATAATTTAATGCTGTGTGGATCGCAGCAATTTATGGATAACATTATGAAGAACAGGAATTCCAGAACACTTAATTGTGCACACAGGGAACCAGGACATAGACTAAGAGGCAACCATTCGAACAGAACAAAATACTGCATAGTTTAAAATCAGGAAGGGTGTGTATCAGGGTTGTATCCTTTCACCAAACTTATTCAGTCTGTATGCTGAGCAAATAATCCGAGAAGCTGGACTATATGAAGAAGAACATGGCATCAGAATTGGAGGATGACTCATTAACAATCTGCGATATACAGATGGCATAACCTTGCTTGCTGAAAGTAAAGAGGACTTGAAGCACTTACTGATGAAACATCAAACACTACAGCGTTCAGTATGGATTACATCTCAACACAAAGAAAACAAAAAACTTCACTACTGCACCAAAAAGTAACACATGGATAAATGGAGAAAAGATTGAATATGTCAAGAATTTCATTTCACTTGGATTCACATTCAATGCCCATGCAAGCAGTAATCAAGAAATCAAAGGACATACTACATTGGGCAATTCTTTTGCATAAGACTTCTTTGCAGTGTTAAAGAGCACAGACCATGGTGTTTTCAATCCTCTTATATGCACATGAAAGAGCTCTGGTTGTGTAGTGGTTAAGGCATTTGGCTGTTGACCAAAAGGTCAGTGGTTCAAACCCACTGGCTGCTAACAGAAGAAAGATGAGGCAATCTGCTTCTGTAAAGATTCATAGCCTTGCGAACTTAATAGGGGTCTCTATGAGTCAGAATCGACTTGATGGCAGTGAGTTTGGTCTTTGGTTTTATATGCATGTGAAAGTTCAACAATGACTAAGGAAGACCAAAGAAGAATTGATGCATTTGAACCGTGGTATTGTTAAAGAATACTGAATATACCATGGACTGCCAGGAAAAAGAATAATTCTGTCTTTGAAGAAACACAGCCAGAATGCTCCTTAGAAGCCAGGATGGTGAGACTTCATCTCACGAACTTTGGACACGTTATCAAGAGGGATCTGTTTCTGGAGATGGACATCATGCTTGATAAAGTAGAGGATCAATGAAAAAGAGGAAGACCCTCAATGGGATGGACTTCCACAGTGGCTGCAACAAGGGGTTCAAATACAGCAACAATTGTGAGAATGGCAAAGGACCAGGCAGTGTTTTGGTCTGTTGTACATGGAGTCACTATGAGTAGGAATCAATTTTGGTGGCATTTTAAATACTGGTGGCACAGCTTCTAGCACTACACCAACATCCAAGCCACCACAGTACGACATAATGACAGATGG
>NW_006921897.1:2887759-2891622 GCF_000298275.1 Orycteropus afer afer | reverse complement strand
ACAGAGTAGAAATGCCTCACAGAGTTTCCAAGGCTTTATTTTTTTTTTCTATTTTTTAACATTTCCAGTGTAGTAAATTACATGATATGGCTTTTCTAGCCATAGTCTTTGTAACTCCCCCTTTGCCCTGAGTAGCTGCTTGTCAAAGTTATCCACCTGGTATATTTCTGTTGGAGCTTCATGAAGCAATTATCTGGGAAGTTCACTCTCTCTCAGGCGTATAGAATTCTGATGTCTGGACTGGATGGTTTTGGCCACTCTGCCAGGCTCAAAAAGGAGCCTTCCTAGAGGCAGATGCAGAGTATCTCTAACTGCCAGCTGAGAAAGATGTGCTGCTGAGAGAAACACGCTGCTGAGAGACATGAGAGAGACACGCACTGCAGAGGCAGAGATGTGCTGTGGAGAGAGACTGAGAGAGACTGTTCGCTGAGAGACAATGAGCATGATCTGAACTTGAATTGTACCTCGTCACTTCCCTAAACCAAAAAAAGAAAAAAAACCTCACTGCCATCAAGTCAGTCCCAACTCATAGCAAACTCTCCTTGGGTTTTGAGGCAGTATCTCTATGGCACTAGATTTCCCAGTCTTCCTTCCCAGGAGTGGGTAGTAGGTTTGAACCACCAGCCTTCTGGCTACCAGGCAAGTGCCTTAGGCACTAAACCACCAGAGCTCATAAACTTCATAATCCGTGAGTTCTGTGTGGCCACTGCAACTAATTATCAAACCCAGCAGAGAAGTGGTGGGTATCGTAGGAAGAACAGCTGGTGTCAGGGTTGGTGAAAGAGCTGGAGGGAGGCAGCATGTCTGGCCCTACAGAAATAGGCCTCATGCTACTGACAGTGATTCTGTCCTCATCTTGTGGGGTTAGAGGAGGTCAGAATATGCCACCTCCTTGCCCCTTTAACAACATTTTGTTGTGCTTTAGGGAAAGTTTACATAGAAATTAGCTATCCAATCAATAGTTCATAGCGAAGTTGTTCCGTGACATTGGTTGCAATCCCCTCAATTGTCAGCAATCTCCCTATTTCCTCCCTGGGTTCCCTGTTTGTGTTCCTCTGGCTTCCCTGTCCCTCCCTGCCTTCTTATCTTTGATTTGGATCAAATGTTGCCCTTTTGGTCTCATATAGTTGATTGTTCCAAGGAGCATATTCTTCATGGCTGCTATTGTTATTTTACAGTCCCATCTTGCTTGCTGAAAGTGAAGATGACTTGAAGCACTTACTGATGAAGATCGAAGACTCCAGCATTCAATATGGGTTACACCTCAACATGAAGAAACAAAAATCCTTACCACTGGACCAATAAGCAACCTCACGATAAATGGAGAAAAGAATGAAGCTGTCAGGAATTTCATTTTACAAGGATTCACAATCAACACCAATGGAAGCAGCAGTCAAGAAATGAGATAACAGATTGCACTGGGAAAATTTGCTGCAAAAGACCTCTTTAAAGTGTTAAAAAGCAAAGACATCACTTTGAAGACTAAGGTACACCTGACCGACTCAGGGTATTTTCAATCACCTCATATGAATGTGAAAGCTAGACAACAAATAAAGATGACCAAAGAATTGATGCATTTGAACTGTGGTGTTGGTGAAGAATACCAAAAATACTATGGACTGCCAGAATAATGAACAAATCTGTCCTGTTAGAAATACAGCCAGAATTTTCCTTAGAACAGAGAATGCCCAGACTTCATCTCACATACTTTGGTCATACTGTCAGAAAGGACTAGTTTCTGGAGAAGGATATCATGCTTGGAAAAATAAAGGATCATAAAGGATCAGAGAAATAAGGGAAGACCTCAACAAGACCACCACTCATGTGTCAGTTCGTCATACCATGGTGGCTTGGGAGTTGCTGTGAGGCTGGAGGCAATGCCGCCAGTATTTCAAATACCAGCAGGGTTACCCATGGTGGACAGGTTTCAGTAGACCTTCCAGACTGAGACAGACTCAGAAGAAGGAAGGGGCCATCCACTTATCAAAGAACTGGCCAGTAAAAACCTTACGATTAGTACTAAAACACTGTCTGATATAGTACTGGAAAACTTTATGAATAGCCCTGAAACATTATCCAAAATAGTGCCAGAAGATGAACCCCTCAAGTCGGAAGGCACTCAAAATATGGCTGGGAAAGAGCTGCTTTCTCAGAGCAGAATCGACCTTAATGATGTAGATGAAGTGAAGCTTTCAGGATCTCCAATTTGCTGATGTGGTATGACTCAAAATGAGAAGAAAGACCTACAGACATCCATCAATAATCAGAACAAGGAATGTACAAAGTATGAATCTAGGAAAAGTGGAAGCTGTCAAAAAATTAAATAGAAGACATAAAGATTCATATCCTAGACATCAGTGAGCTAAAATGAACTGCTTTTGCCCATTTTAAATAAGACAACCATATGATCTACTATGCAAGGAATGACAAATTAAAGAGAAATGGCACAGTATTCACCATCACAAAGAATGTTTCAATATCTATCCTGAAGTACAATGCTTTCAGTGTTAGGATAATATCCATATGCCTACAAGAACACCAGTTAATGCTATTATTCATATTTATGCACCAACCACAAAAGCCAAACATGAGGAAATTGAAGATTATTAGCAACTTCTGCAGTCTGAAATTGACCAAACATGCAATCAAGATGTGTTTATTGTTACTGGTGACTGGAATGCAAAAGTTGGAAACAAAGAAGAATCACTGGTAGTTGGAAAATATGGCCTCAGTGATAGAAGCAACAGTGGAGATTGCATGATAGAATTTTGCAAGACCAATGACTCATTCACTGCGAATACCTATTTTCAGTAATATAAACAACAACTATACATGTGGACTTCACCGGATGGAGTACATAGGAATCAGATTGACCACATCTGTGAAGAGAGGTGACGGAGAAGCTCAGTATCTTCAGCCAAAACAAGGAGCTGATTGTGGAACCAACCATCAACTGCTCATTTGCAAGTTCAAGTTGAAGTAGAAGACAATAAAAGGAAGTCCACGGGAGCCAAAATATGACTTGATTTGAACCCTTCTGAATGTAGAGACCATCTAAAGAATAGATCTGATGCACTGAACACCAATCACCAAAAACCAGAAGAATTGTGGGATGACATAAAGAATATCATCCACGAAGAAAGCAAAAGGTAATTAAAAAGACAGGAAAGGAAGAAAAGGCCAAAATGGATGTCAGAAGACACTCTGAAACTTGCCCTTGAATGGAGAGCAGCTAAAGCAAATGGAAGAAACAACAAGACCAAAGAGCTGAACAGAAGATTTCAAACAGCAGCTCAAGAAGCCAAAGTCAATTATTATAATAAAATGTGCAAAGACCTGGAGTTAGAAAATCAAAAGGGAAGAACACACTCAGCATTTCTCAAGCTAAAAGAACTGAAGAGGAAACTTAAGCCTTGAGTTGCGATACTGAAAGATTTTATGGACAAAATACTGAATTATGCAGGAAACATCAAAAGAAGATGGAAGAAATACCCAGAGTCACTGTATCAAAAAGAATTGGTCGATGTTCATCCATTTGAGGAGGTGGTATATAAATAAGAGTCGATGACATTGAAGGAAAAAGTCAAACCTGCCATGAAAGAATTGGCAAAGAACAAGGCTCCAGGAACTGATGGGATACCAACTGAAATATTTCAACAAACAGATGCTGCACTTGAGGTACTCACTCAGCTATGCTGAGAGATTTGGAAGACAGCTACCTGGCCAACTGATTGGAAGAAATCCTTATTTGTACCCATCCCAAAGAAAGGTAATCCCACAGAATGTGGAGATTATCAAACAGTATCATTAATATTACACACAAATAAAAGCTTGCTGAAGATTATTCAAAAATGGTTGCAGCA
>NW_006921897.1:2882166-2886992 GCF_000298275.1 Orycteropus afer afer | reverse complement strand
AGAAGAGTTGATGCTTTTGAGTTGTGGTGTTGGAAAGAATACTGAAAGTACCATGGACTGCCAAAAGAATGAACAAATCTGTCCTGGAAGAATGCTCCTTGGAAACAAGAACAGCCAGACTTTGTGACTAAGAACACAATAGAAAATTCTGGTTGGAATGGAAGAAAAATGTAGGACAAAACTCAAATTCCTTAAAATGGCCAGACCTACTGGACTAATAGAGACTAGAGGAACCCCAGAGACTATCACTCTAAAACAATCTGTGAATGTGGATTTGAAGCTATTTTTGCAGGTCACCTTTCAGCAAAATAATAGATTGGCTCATAAAATAAACAGTAGCATCTGTGACTAATGTGCTCTGTTAAACAATGAACTGTATGAGACCAAAAGTTCAATGTTTATCCAAAAGAAAAGGTGACAAGACAAGTAGGGGACAGGAAGCTAGATCAATGGAAACAACAAACAGAATAAAAATAATGAAAATGTTTACACATTGTACAAATTGTAAACAATTTGTATAAAAATTGTTAAAAGGAAGACATACAGTAAAAATGGTGTAATAGGCAGAAAAGCTACACAGAACCTCTTCAACAAAGAAAAGTGAAACCAGTTGACAGAGATACAGAAGATAATCCTGGAGCACTGAGCTTTGAAAAGAAGAATACAGAAGTAAATTCAGTACAAACTAGTGTAAAAAGTTGAATGAAAACAATGGGTACAGAGATGGTCGAAACAATGGACTGACGGGACCAAAAGCCTTAATATTTCCAAGTGGTGTTTGGACTGAGAATTGACCTAAAGATCAGCCCTGGTTGCCAAGGGCTGCAGGGACAACTGCACTGGTGGCTTATGACTAGGAAGGGAAAAAGTGTGGAGGGAAACAACCTGAGCTGTGGACTTTCTGCTCTCTGGAGGTCACAGCTATTTTGATTGTTTACAAGTGGTGGCCACTTTGGATATTTAAAGTGACCGAGGGTGCAGCCACTTTGACTGTTGACAAGCAGTGGCCATTTTGGGTTTTAAAGTGACAGCATTCTCATTTGGATTCCAAGGACCTAAGAATAGGCCCCAGTTGCCAAGGATGGCAGGGACATGTGGGAGGCTGACAACAGGAAAGGAGACAGGTGGTGAGTATATAAGTGCTGCCAACTAGTGAATAGAGGAGCCTTGCACAGTACCCTGCTTACATAGATAACGTATAAACAAAAGGAAAATTGTGGGCAAGTCACTCCAACATACAATCACCAATTAAATACAAACACAAAAACGTCACAAGGCCTCAGAGACAACAGAGCATCACAGCCTACACGAAGAAGCAGGAGAAACAAGGGACCAGAATACAGACCTGAAACACATCCCTGAAGAAGACACAGTATTGGAACTCCCTGATAAGGAATTAAAAAGAATTATATTTCGATACCTTCAATGAATTGAGAGACAGATCAAAGAAAACACTGACAAAATTAAGGAAAACAAAGAGAAAACCCTAGAACAATTTCAAAAGACAATACAAGACCAAAATGACAAAATAAATGAAAAATTAGAAATTATACAAAATCTACAGCTAGAAGTCCAGAAGATTAATACTAAGTTCTCAGAAAAAGATAACACATTGAATGGGCAAAGGAATAGAACTGAATCAATGGAAGACAGAATTAGTAAGACTGAAGGCAAATACCTCAATAGTTCTTTGGAAAGGTGACAATCAGAAAAAGATCAAATCAAGATGAAGAAAGCCTAAAGTTCATGAAGGATACCATCAAAAGGAATAACCTACTTGTAACTGGAATTCCAGAACAGGAAAAGACAAATAAAACCACAGAAAAAATTGTTGAAGATTTGTTGGAAGAGATTTTTCCTGGTATGATGAAAGATGATAATATATCCATTCAATAAGTGAACAAACCACAAACAAGATAGATCCCACAAGAAAATCACCAAAACATATCATCATCAAACTCACCAAAACCAAAGACAAAGAAAGAATCCTGAAAGCAGCACAGGAAAAATGAAAAGTTACCTATAAGGGGCAACAAATAAGACTAAGCTTGGATTTCTCGGCAGAAACCATGCAGGTGAGAAGGCAATGGGATGGTATATATAAAACCTGGAAAGAGAAAAATTCCCAACCAGGAATTACATATCCAGTGTGTTGTGTCAACTTGGCTGGGCCTGGTTGAGTGGCTGGGTAGCTGGATGTAGTATTCCCCATGATGAGACTGGTCATCAACTCCATGAAGGAATCTACTTTGAGCAGTTGAGTAGGTGCCTTTGGGATGCGGTTTGCTTCTCATATGTAAGTAGCAGCTCTGGGAAGGGTCTCTAGGTTATGGCATGCTTGGACCCTGCATGTAGCCATGTCATTGTTCAGCAGCCTGCCATGCTCTGCTGACCTTGGGACTTACAGTGGACGTAAATTAATGGCCTGCCATGTGGTTTGGTAACATCGGCACTATGCCTTTTTACTTGTCAACCTTGGGTTTGTCAGCCTCAGCAGCCAGCAACTGTCTGAGTGAAGAAACGCCTCTAGCCCCAGTGGGCCAGGAGCAGGAGGCAGAGCTGGACCCCAAGTTTGAGGGGCTTTCACCCAGGCCTAAGAGCCTAGCACTTTGAACTCAAACTTCTAGCTTCCCGAACTGTAAGAGAATAAATTTCTGTTTGTTAAGGCCATACCATTTGTGGTATATTCTTGTCAGAGCAGCACTAGGTAACCAGAACACCCAGCAAAACTGTCACTCAAATATGGTGGTGAAATCAGGACATTTTCAGGTAGGCAGAAATTAAGGAAATTTGTTAACACCAGACCAACCTTATAAGAGATGCTAAAGGGAGTCCTTTGGACAGAGAAGCAACAATAGCAAATAACAACTGACCATTAACATACATGATGACATAACCCAGAAACCAACCCAGTTATGGAAGTATCCAAAGTAAATAAGCCTACAAGATTGTAAACAAGGAACCAGAGACATCAATTTACAAATGAGGACAACTACAAACCAAAAAGAGGAAAAAAAACTGTGTAGTTACAGAACTTCAAAATGGTAGGGAAGTCAAGACAACTGCAACATAGAATGCACTGTTCTAAATTTGGGAAGAAAATTATAAATCACAGGGTAACCTCAAAGAAAAATGGCAAACCTTCATATCAAAATAAAAAAGAGGACAAGCACAAATATTTAGCAAATACTAAACCAACAGCAACGAAGGAAGTGATAACACGATTCATAAACAAAATGAGCTCAGCACAGAAAATTATATGGAACAAAGAAATCAGGAACACCACGAAAAAGCACATAACAAAAATGACAGCAACAAATTCATACTTGTCAATAATTACATATCTGACAAAGGACTTATCTCTAAAACGTATAGAAAACTCCAACACCTCAACAACAAAAAGATTAACAATCCAATTAAAAAATGGGCAGAAGACATAAATAGACACTTCACCAAAGATGACATTCAGGCGGCCAGCAAATACATGAAGAAATGCTCACGATCGTTGGCCATCTGAGAGATGCAAATCCAAACAACAATGAGATACCATCTCACCCCAGCACTAATGGCAAAGTTCAACAAGACAAAAAACAACAAATGCTGGCGAGGATGTGGAGAAATTGGGACTCTCATACACTGCTGGTGGGACTGTCAAATGACACAGTCGCTGTGAAAAGCCATATGGCGATTCCTTAAAAAAGCTAGAATTAGAAATACTATTTGATCCAGAAATCTCACTACTAGATATATATCCTAAAGTGAGAGCCAGGACAAGAACAGATACATGCACACCCGTGTTCATTGCAGCACTATTTATGATAGCAAAAAGAGGGAAACAACCTACATGCACATCAACAGAAGAATGGATAAGCGAACTCGGGTACATACAGACAATGGACTACTATGCAACACTAAAGAATATTGTAGAATCTGCAAAACACACCATAACATGGATGAAGTTGGAGGACATTATGTTGAGTAAAATAAGTCAATCACAGAACAACAAATTTAGTATTACTTCATTATTGGGAAAGGTTTATATATGGAAAGAAACTTTGTTTGTTGGTTACCAGGGGTAGGAGGGGAGGGGAAGCAACACTGCATGCATAAATAAATAAATAAATAAATAAATAAATAAATAAATAAATAAAAATACATTGACCCATGTCACTTCAGTGTTGCTGCTGTTAGGTGCTGTCGTGTCATCTCCGACTCACAGCAACCTTATGTACAGCAGAATGAAACACAGCGCAGTCCTGTGCCAGCCCCATGAGCCTTGTTACACCTGAGCCCATCACTGCAGCCACTGTGTCAATCCATCTCATTGAGGGCCTTCCCCTTTTTCATTGTCCCTCCACTTTGCCAAGCATGATATCCTTCTCCAGGAACTGGTCCCTTCTTACAACATGACCAAAGTAGGTGAGACGAAGTTTGGCCATTCTCGCTTCCAAGGAAGATTCCAGCTGCACTTCTTCCAGGGTGGTATTTTTAGTTCTTTTAGCAGTCCTTGGTACTTTCAGCATTCTTCGCCAGCACCACAACTCAAAAGCATCGACTTTTCTTCAGTCTTCCTTTTTCATTGTCCAGCTCTCACACGCATATGAGGCAATTGAAAATACCATGACTTGTGTCAGGCACACCCTTGTCCTCAAGGAAACATCTTTGCTCTTCAGCATTTAAAAGAGGTCATTTCCAATAGATCTGCCCAATGCTATATGACATCTAATATCTTGACTGCTGCTTCCATTGGTGTTGATTGTAGAACCAAGTAATATGAAGTCTTTGACAACTTCAATCTTTTTTCCATTTATCATGATGCTGCTTAT
>NW_006921897.1:2859796-2878986 GCF_000298275.1 Orycteropus afer afer | reverse complement strand
GTAAAATATGATATGTCTATGCAATGAAATATTATTCTTCCATACTGATATATGCTATAACATAGATAAACCTTGAAAACATTATGTTAAGTTAAAGAAGCTAGCACAAAAGACCACATATTATTTCATACCATTTATATGAAAAGTCCAGAACAGGCACATTTGTAGAAATAGTAGATTACTGGTGGCCTAGTCCTGGGAGTATGAGGGATTGAAAGGAGATAACTAAATTTTACAAGGATTTTTTTTGGGGGGGGGGGCGGTGATAAAAACTGATTATGCTGATGGTTGCACAACTCTGTGTGTACACAGACGTTGTTGTTGTTGTTGTTGTTATGTGCCGTCGAGTCAGCCCTGACTCATAGCGACCCCTCCTTGGGTTTCCGAGGCAATATCACTACGGAAGTGGGATTGCCCAACACAGACATTAGTGCACTTTAAATGAGTGAACTGCATGGTATGTGTATTATAGCTCAATAAACTTGTTACAAAAATAAAGAGTATCTCCAAAAACATATACCTTGAAGAGCATTTACCTACATTGATTGAGTCCAAAACCTAGCACTTACTAGTATAGCAATTAGTTCTGAAAGCATTTTAAGTAAGATGTCAGAAAAGGGAAGAGATGGGTGAAGCAGGGAAGAAAACTGCTACCCTCTGTATACTCTGAGATTCTCCATTCCAGGACTATCTACAAAATAGGGGTCAAATATTTGCAAATTCAGTTATTCTCCAGTATCTTTGCCTCTGAATTGGCTTGTTGGTTCTTAGATAGAATTTGCTATTTGCAGCCTATAGAAGAGACCATACAAAAAAAAAAAAAAAAGAAGTGTGCAATTACCATTTGAAGTCTCCAAGTGTGAAAATAATTTTTTAAATATGTCATTTATTGAATACTCACTGATGGACAGCCACTATTTACAAAAAAAAAAATCTCTTCTTCTCATTTGGTTCTCTAGTGCTGCTCTAACAGAAAATCCCACAAATGCTTTACCAAACAGGGATTTATTCTCTTACAGTTTAGGAGACTAGAAGTCTGAGTTCAAAGTGCCAAGCTCTACGGGCTGGGTAAAGGCCCCTCAAACTTGGGCTTCAGCTCTGCCTCTTGCTCCCAGCCCACTACAGCTAGAGGTTTCTCTTAACTCAGGTGGCTGTTGGCTGCTGAGGCTGACAAACCCAAGGTGAACCAGTAAAGTGGCATAGTCCCAAGATTAACAAACAACATGGAAGGCCACTAGTTCAAGTCCAGAGGCAGTCCCAAGATGAGCAGACAACATGGCAGGCCACTCACTGATGACTGGGCCAAATGCAAGATCCAGATGTGCCAAAAAGCTCAGAGACCTTTCTCAATGCTTCGTCTTATATACAGGAAGCAGACCACATTGCTGAGGCACCCACTAAGCTGCTCAAAGTAGATTCCACCATGGAGTTAATTACCAGTCTCATCATGGGGAATAACTATATCCAGCTGCCCAGCCATTCAAAACCAGGCCCAGCCAATTTGACACACAGCTTAACTACCATACTCATAGATGACAAAATAGACTTACAAGAACTTACCCCAAAACTTTTGGGAAAAATAAAACAAAACTTCACCAGACTTCCTAAAATTCCCTTGCTATCTCCTCCTCTGCTTCAGTTTATTTTTACATCCACCCAGTCTGCCTAGGCTAATGTGACAAAAAGTAACAATAGCTATTTCTTAAATTGTGGCTAGCTTCAATCTGAACCTGGTGCTTCCTGCTCTGAGACAAACCTATGTTGTCATTTATTTTTAGGCACCTTCAAGTCAATTCTGACTCACAGCGACCCCATGTGACAGACTAGGGTTTCCTAGGCTGAAATCTTTATGGAAGCAGACTGCCATATCTTTCTCCTGAGGAGTGGCTGGTGGGTTCGACCTCTGACCTTTCGGTTAGCAGCCGAGCTTAACCACTGTACCACCAAGGCTCCTTGAGACTAACACAAACATCTCCGTATTTCTCCTAGGAGCAGGAATATTTTCCATATCTTCTCTCCCACCCACAGATATCAGTAGTTGGGTTTCTTTTTTATTATTATTGATTTTTTAACATAGATCTACAAATCCCTATCAGTTTCCTTTTATATACTTCTTTAGAGTTGACAAGGCAGTTATATATTCTATTTAATCCATACAACAACCTTACACAGTAGGCATTCTTAGCCTCAACTGTACAAATGGTGAAACAAAAGCAAAGACCATTTAAATAAATTCCCAAGTGCCCCAAATCACACAAATAAAAAGTGATATTATGAAAATTCAAAGCTAATTTTCTTCATTTCAAGTCAACTCTAGGAATTATCCTTGACTACATCTTCCATGTTGCTATCTCCTTTCAATTTAAACCTGTTTTTTTTTTTTTAACCTCCTAACCAGTTCTCACAATCTGTCCCCTCTTCTCCATGCCTACAGACCCACACCAGGCTCTTACCTCCCCTGCACCGTATCTTCCTTTTTCCGGTTTACACTCTAATCTACTCTTAAATTTAGCCTCTACCCAATAGCCAAGGTGCTATCTAAATGCAAATCTGAGCAAATGCTTATGATGTTGGAAATGGAAATGGTAGAACAAGCCAAATATCAGCAATATTTTAGTCCAAATGAATCAAAATATTGTTATAGGGGTCTTCAACCATGTAATGTCTGTGTATATACCTTAAGAAGTGATTTTATAACCTCACTGGGGAGAAAGGATTAACACTGTCAACACCAATAACCCAAAAGAAAGGGAGTACATAATCAAATATTCAGCTAGATAATCAAGGGCCATAATGCATGAAAAAGTACCATAGAGTTTATTCTCTTGGTCTGAGAAACTGCTTTGGGGGGGGAACTTTTCCCAAAAATTAAATGATTAGTACACCTTTCAAATGTTCATATTCTTTTATTCTTCTAACCCTTAAATGCACAAATACACTCAAACACATACAATACTGTACAATTCCATTAAGATCTCAAGTTCATTAGTGAAAATGATACCTCTGATAGAAACTGTGATTGCTTCCCCCACACACTTTCACACTGATTGGCGCCATCCCTATCTATCCTTCTGGGCTCAAATGGATTTTTCAAGTTGCCAAAGGCAGTTTTTCCTCATCAGAGTTAAATACCAGGCTTAGAATAACCACTACCTAGAGTAAGGAACTAACAACCTACTACACCAAACTCTGAGAATCAATTAAATCACCTTACTGAAGCAATGACTCTCATCAAACACCTTCACTAAGGTCCCCAAACACAGCCAGCCTTTCCGGATATGCATTTCTCTCCGTGTTTGCCCGCCCTTTGAATCCTCCTAGATATCTGTCCATTTTCTATACTGGCAAAAGAAGCAGAGCAGATTTGGTAGGCTGGGGAAACAGGGGGTTGCATCAGATGACTACCTGCAAGTTCCAGTCCAGAAGAGAATCACATGGCAGGGATCAGAGGGGCATGAAAACATACTTCAGAATGAATTTTAAGAAATATTTAAGATATTCCAAATCATCATAAAACCTTATTTGAGGAAAGAACACTGCACAAGAATAAATTAAGGTACATGCCATGTTGCTGAATACGAAGACTCAATATTACACAAACACCAATATTCCCAAATTACTCTATAAATTTGACACAATTAAAAAGTTTAATGAAATTTACTTTGGAACCTAACAAAATTAATCTTATGCTCATCAGGAAGAATAAACATATGTGATTTATCAAACAATTTATGTAAAAGAAGAAAGTAAGAGGGTACATGTTTGATAAAATTATTTTTAAAGCATATTATCACAGTAAAAGTAAGCTCAGTAAAACAGAACAGAAACTCTGCTAAATATTCAAGTATACAACATACACACACATATATGATCAAGATGTCATGGCAATTTAGTAGGAAAGGGAAAGACATAATGAGTGATGTAACCAAACCAACAAAGCCTTATTCAAGGGAAAAGAAACAGTTTGAAGAAAATTGACATCAAATGACAAATGGGGGGGGGGGGGGAGCTTCGCTATATAAAGTGTTATTTAAAAAGAATAATATTAACCCCAAATTGGCAACTCTATGAATTAAAAAAAGAAATAAAAATGACAAACATGAAAATAAGATAAAGCATGAAAAAGTTCAATCTCACCAATAATGAAATTTTAAAAAAACCTCTTTGCCATTGAGTTGATTCTGACTCCTAGCAACCCTTATAGAACAAAGCAGAACTGCCCCATAGGGTTTCCAAGGCTGCCACCTTTACAGAAACAGACTGTCACATCATTCTCCCTTGGAGAAGCTGGAAGCTGGTGGGTTCAAAACATCAACTTTTTGGTTAGCAGTCAAGCGTATGACCACAGAGACACCAGGGCTCCCTTCACCGATACACACATACATACATACATACATACACACACACACACACACACACATTCACTGCCTAGTTGGTTCCAACTCATAGCGACCCCTCCTTGGGTTTCCAAGGCAGTATCACTATGGAAGTCTTCCACTCTGGAAGTCTTCCTTCTGGGGAGTAGCTGGTCTGGTTAGCAGTCAAATGCCTTAGGCACTACACCACCAGAGCTCCTAAGAGGAGATGTAAATAGAGAATTTTCACTGACAAAACCTTACAAAACTCTAATAACTAGTGCTGGTGATGATGTGGGGAATGTTGATAGGCTGAAATTGGGAAGAGTAATTTGATGAGTCTCTAAAGACAATCCAGCAGCATGTCCTGAAAACCTTACAAATGTGCACCAGCTGCGGCACAATAATTCCGCTTCTAAGGATTTATCTGAAGGAAATAATCATGGAAATGCACAGAGATTCAGCTGTAGGAGTGGACATTTTTCCTCAATATCTACCATGAACAGTTACTTTTGTTATAGGAGAAAAACTGTTGTTTGTTTCTGAGCAGAGCTAAATATACAAGGGAGCCATATTGGTTTAATTGAAACAATGCTGAATATACAAAAATAAAAAAAATTATACAATTTTAAAAATAAAAATAATTTGGTAGCACATCCTGGCAGAAGCCAGAGGTAAGGGATCTTAAACCTAAGTTGTCCCTCAAAATCACCCAACTAGCTCTTTTTTAAAAAAATAATTCTTACTGAAGTCTGTCTTCAGTTCTGGCATCTATTACTGTCTTACCCATCATTCTCATGACTATTAACCACCCCAGCTCTCCTACCCTGGCCTTTAGAAGAGAGACTCCATTGAAATTAGTGATGGCAGGCCCCTTTCATTATCACATACCTGGTGGTGTTGGTAAATGGTATGTCTTTTGGGAGAAGAAACTCTGGTGGCACAGTGGTTAAGTGCTTGGCTGCTAACTGAAAGAGGTCAGTGGTTCCAACCCACCATCTGCTCCATGGGAGAAAGATTTGGCAGTCTGCTTCCGTAAAGATGGCATCCTTGGAAACACTATGGGGCAATGGGTTTTTTGGTGGAACACATCACTCTGGTTAGAATTCTGGCCTCACATGATATATCCATTCTAGCTGCCCACTTCCTTGAGCCTTCCTCTATCATCTGCCAGAGCAATCTGGCTTTCCACTTCTCACAGCACAAACTATCACTTTCTCTAGGCGTCAAAGGAAGAAATGCAACAACAGTGTTGCTCTCATCCTTCCTATGCTCCAAGAAAGTGCCCCAAAACAATTAATTCTTGATAACCCATTATTATTATATCCCACCACTTTTGAAAAAGTACTGTCAAAACTCAATCCCAGGGAGTGCTATGGCTTCTGCCAGGATGTGCTAGCAAATTATTTTTAATTTTTGAAATTTTATAAAAGTTTATTTTTGATTTTTGAATATACAGAGTAAGGGTTCAACTTCATTCTTTTGCATGTGAACATTCAGTTGTCCTAGCACCATTTATTGAAGACACTGTTCTTTCACAACTGAACGATCTTGACACCTTTGTCAAAATCAATTCATAGATATGACTTGATTTCAGAGTTAATATTTGAAATTTTATTTTTCTCATGTGCTATTATCTCCTTATGGCTATGGGTTTTTGTTTGCTTCTGTTTTAGTGGGATTTGAGGGTGGCACATTCCCAGCATCGTTATTCACAGCTTTATTGTGGTGTAATTTACATATCATAAAATTTACCCATTCTAGATGCATGATTCAATGATTTTAAATAAATTTATAGTGTTGTTCAACAGTCCCCATACTCCAGTTTTGAACAGATCCATCACTCCAAAAAGTTCCCTCCTGCCCATGTGTAGTCACTGCTCACTACCAGTCCCAGGCAACCACTGGTCATTTTCTGTCTCTATTTGCCTTTCCAGGCATTGCATATAAATAGAATGATACAATAAGTGATCTTTTGCATCTGCCTTATTTCATTTAGTGTAATGTTTGTGAGATTCATTCATGCTGTAGAACATATCAGTAGTTTATTCCTTATTGTTGCAGAATTACATTGTATGGATAAGCCACATTTTGTTTATCCTTTCACCAGTTGATAGACATTTGGATCGATTCCCATTTGTAAATGTTATAAAAAATGTTTCTATGAATATTCCTTCACAAGCGTTTGTGGGAACATGTGTTTTCATACCTTTTGGGTAGATATCTAGGAGTGGGCTTGCTGGGGCATGTGGTACATTTACAATTAACTATTTTCAAAACTGTCAAACAGTTTTTTTGAAAAGTGACACCATTTTACATACCCAACAGCAACGGATGAGGGTTCTGAGTTCTCCACATTCTCACGAACACTTAACCTTTCTGGTTATAGTCATTCCAGCGGTCGCGTAGTGGTATCTTATTGTGGTTTTTATTTGTACAGTCATACGGTACAATGACACTAAACATTTTTCCATGAACTGATTTACCATCTATTTGTCTTCTTTGGCGAAGTGTCTATTCAAACATCTTGCCCATTTCTTCACTGGGTTGTCTTCTTATAATTAAGTTTTAAGAGTTCTTTAATTATCCTATACCAGTCTTTTCAGATATATGTCTTACAAATATTATTCTCCCAGTCTGTGGGTTGTCTCCTCCCTTTCTTAATGATGGCTTTGAAGCATAGAAGCTTTTTATTTTTATGAAGTCTAATTTATCAGTATTTTCTTGCATGGATCATGCATTTGGTGTTATATCTAAGAACTTATCTAGCCCAAGGTCACAAAGATTTTCTTCTAGAAGTTTTATAGTTGTACCTCTTACATTGTGGTATGATGGATTTGGGATTAATTTTTGTGTATTATTTGGGGTAATGGTATAAACTAATATTTTGCATTACTCTAATTGTCCCAGCACCATTTGCTAAAAAGTTTATTATACTTTACCTATCAAATTGCCTTGACAACTTTAACATAAATTGATCATAAATGTATTTCTGGAATCTCAATTCCACTCCATTAATTGATATGCCTATCTTTATGTAAATACCACACTGTCTTGATCAACGTAGCTTTATAAACTAAGTTTTCAAATCAGAACATGTCAGTCCTCCAATTTTGTTCTTTTTCCAGTTTGGGTTATTCTGGGTCTGTTGCATTTCCATATGTATTTTAGTATTAGCTTGTCAATTTCTGCAAAAAAAAAAGCCAACTTGGAATTTGATAGGGATCACACTGAATCTATAGCTCAATCTGTCTTGATAACAATACTAAAATTTACAATCTATAAGGATGGATTATCTCTCCATTTATTTAGATCTTCCTTAATTTCTCTTAGCAACATTTTGTTTTCAGTGCATAAGACTTGTACTTTTTGTCAACAAATTTGATCTTAAGTATTTTTTGTTGCAATTGTGAATGGAAATGTTTTCTTTATATCTTCAGATTATTCACTGCTTTACAAGAAATACTCTATGATGGTTGTTCCCAGCTTTTCATGTAAAATACTACTTATATTAAATTGTGAGGAAATGTACATAAAGATGATTTCCAGTACCATTTGCAATGATTCCATGCACCTTCCCCTCAGAAGTGCAAGGCCCAATATTTGAGAATTACTTCTATATACACAACTGGGGAACTAGAAGGATGAGAGGAAAAAATAATAAATATTGCTTTTCGAATTCAGAGGAAAGGGTTTAAGATAAAACACAGAGTAGTTATAGTAATTTAAAGACTTTCTTACATCCTGAATAGAGTGGGAGAAAAATATAGAACAAAACCCAGTATCTTAAAAAAAGACCAGGCTTACTGCTTTGGTAGAGATCAGTAAAACCCCCAAGACTATGGCTTCCAGTCACCTTTTGGGCCTGGAATTGAACTCACTCCCATGGCTTCTTGTCAAACAATTAAAAAAGAAATCTGAATAAAAAGTATGTCAACAGGGAAAAAAAACTGATGTAACTAATAAAGTGAATTAGAAAAACTTGCTTGATTGTACGTGTCTATAAAATAATTTATTGCCACTGTAGTGTGTGTGGAGCTACATCCCTACCCTTTAGAATTCTTTCCATATTTGTTTAAATTGTCACTACTTTTTTCAAAAAAAAATATGTATGTATCTATATTATAGATATCTCAATAGGACAATGCTTACACACATCCACACAGATATATTCACAGACACCCCCACACACATATACACACATAGGACATACACAAGCACACATACTAATTCCCTAAGGAGGGAAAAAAAAACTTTCTTAGTAGGTTTGGTTTAGAATCAGGGTGAATACACAGAGAGGGAAATAAAATCATTCTGACTGAACATATCTGTACAATATTCTATAAATCTATTTGGTCTTCACTCTTGACAACAGAGTTCATGTTATAACACAATATCATACAACTTTTTACATATCATGTATACAACTTATCAGTTATCTGTGGCCACACAGTAACACTGTGACAACCACAGACTCTCAGTGGTGTACAATGGTGAGCATTCATTTAGCTCATAACTCTGAGGGTCAACTAATCTAAACTGAGCTTGGATGTGCAGCTCTGCTAATCTCCACTGTGCTGGCTCACACATCTGGGACCTGGCAGATCTACACTGGGCGTGGCTAGGCAGCTCTGTAATCTAAACTGTGCTTGCACACACGTCCGGAGGTTGGCTGATGTAGGCTGGGTTACGCTAGGCAGCTCTCCTAATCTCAGATACCCCTGCTCACTTATCTGGGCACTGGTTGCTCTAGGTTAGGTTTGGTTCCACTTCTCTCTCATCCTCCTTTGTGCCTCCTGGGCTAGTCTGAGCACTAATCTTCTTTTGACAATGGCAGAAGTCTAAGCACAAGTAGAAACATGCAAACCTCTTGATATCTATGCTTGGAACTTATAACCTTATTCTGTTATTCAAGGTCAATCACAAAGCCTAACCCAAAGTTGAGTTTGCGAGGACACTGCTGCCACATGGATATAGAAACGAGATGAAGAACTAGAGTGAATAGCACAATGTACCACAAAACTTGAGAACTGATATTTTGCATTCTAAAAATCAACATGAGTTTGGTCATGACTATTCAAACTCATATTTGAGTCTCACACCATTAGACCCTCAAAATGACCTTCAGGAATGCTGACCCAGTGTCAGAGATTTCTGACAATGCCTTAGTATCTGGACCTTTATTCTGCCTTCTACAATTTAAGTAACCACATTTCTAATTCAGGGCTATACTAGCATACTGAGCTACACAGTATGCCCTGCACTACAGATACTTAGCTGAATTATGCTTCTAAAAATCACAACTAATATATTTAATTTGATAAGGGAAATGGATAGCTCTGTGCTTTTGAAACTGCTCTGAGCATTTGATAGCCACCTGGCCACTGCTCCCTCTGACTGTTAGCCAGTTCTAACGGATTTATGCATCCACACTCCCTAAGCCTTTTGTGTTGAGGAGACTTTGAGTGGGATGTTCAGCAGTTGGTATATGATTCCCAGTTGGCCTGGTTCCAACTCATCATGGCAGAAAAATATCTCTGTATAGTATAAAAAGAAAAGAAATTTTTGACATGTAATTAGACCGTACGTATTGAGTAAACTGTGTTGTAAGCAGAGGGAAATTGCATTTTGAACAAATATATCAAGAAGCTAATATTTTATCCTTATTTCTAGTTTAACTACACATTTCTATTCACTCAGTGAATTCAAAATATAGGGGAAAAACTGTAAAATGAGAATCAATTTATTTAAATTTGAAGATTCCCACAAATTTTATTCTGTTATTCAAAAATCTAGTAAAAATTCATCATCTGAAACCCCTTAAGAAGTCACATGGCACTCAGATAATATGACATCTTCAGAATGCTATGAAATCTAAGAGAATCATGTTTTACTTATTAATAGATACATGTTTGCATAAGAACAAACAATTGGTTCAGTACAGGTCCTCATCTACTCACAAATCCACTGGAGGACTGGCCACAGAGCCTTTCAAATCAATTCAACAACTGTTTACTGGGTCCTCAGGAGTTGGAGTCAGCAGCAGCTGGTTAGTTACTTAGTTATATGTGACCATAGGATACAAGTCAAGAAAGTGAAGGTACTTTCCTGCCCAGAGAAGCACTAAGAAACAAGAAACTGATGTGCTGAGTTGATTTACTTTATGTAATATTTTCAAAAGTTTCTTACATTAGATATGTCTTTAAGAAATGCATTATTAACATAGCTTCTTTTCATATTTGTTTTACTGATCTCTTAAAAGCCAAGCATTTTCCTCTCATGGTGACTCTTTTAAGACATCCTCAAGGAACAACAGGGTTTAATTACAGAGAAGAATCTAATTTATACCTGTATTTACATACATAACAACATATTCTCCTTTCACAGACATGGTTTACTACATTCCCATAAAGATAAAAGGAGGATGATTTTTCATACTCAACAACTAAAATGAGCTTTCACTCTTTCATTCAACTAACGTTTATTGAGTATTTAGTAAATGCCACGATTGTGGGCTAGGTTCCCTGGAAAGTCAGTTCTGAGATGGATTTCAATATGGAAGATATTTACTAAGCTGTGCCCTTGGGATAAACACCCATGGGGGGGAGCAGAAGGATGCAAGAGTAGGCATGGGGAGAAGGCCAGCTGTGATGCAACCCAATGACAGCCTTGCCCAACTCACAGGGACCTCGGAAGCTACGCTTTCCCTCTTCTACCGTGTTGGGTGGGCATGAGCCAACTAAACCCAAAACCAAACCCATCGCCCATTGAGTGGATCCCAACTCACGGCAACCCCATATGCTCCAGAGAAGAACTGCTCCCCTGGGTATTCTTGGCTGGAATCTTTATGGATTAGCCTCACATGCATGTGAAAACTGCACAATGAGTAAGAATGAAGAAGAACTGATGCCTTTGAATTATGTTGTTGGCAAAAAATACTGCATATACCATGGGCTGCCAGCAGAGTGACTACATCTGTCTTGGAAGAACTACAGCCAGAACACTCCTTAAAAGCAAGGATGGTGAGATGTCATCTTATGTACGTCTCACCATGTCTTCAAGAGGGACCAGTCCCTGAAGAAGGACATCATGCTTTGTAAAGTAGAGGGTCAGTGAAAAACAGGAAGACCCTCAATGAGACAGAATGGCTGCAACAACAGGCTCAAGCACATCAAGGATGATGAGCGTGGTGCAGGACCAGGCAGTGTCTCGCCCTGCTGTGCATAGGGACACTGTGAGCGCAACCAACTCGGCAGCACCTGACAACAATGATAATCTTTACAGAAGCAAATCACCAGGTGGGTTTGAAGCACCAACCCTTAGATTAGTCGTTGAGAGCAAACCATTTGTGCCACCCACATACCCTATCACCGGACATATACTCCTAAATTGATTACTCATTGTGTTTGAGCCTCCTTGGGAAAGAATATTACCTAAAGCAAGGCAGCTCTCTGTAGCTGAGGTGATGTCTGAAGGGGATGACAACTGAAAGTTGACAGTACTCCCAACAGCTGGGGCAACAAGTACTACACTGGAGCAGGAGCTTGATGGCATATCGCTGTGTCCACCACAGCATGCACTAGGCCAGGGATCTGGGAGTGCAAAAGCAGGCATAATTCTTCTTGCCCTTGAAAAGGTAAAAGTCTAGTATGGTAGATTATTTTGTACACACAGACAAAAATAATACTTTTTTGTCCTTACAGTATTTTATATACATTGTCTCTTTTAATCTTCACCAGGCAATTAATACATCCATTTTACAGAAAGGAAAAAGACTCAGTGGTTAAGTGACTTGGCCAACGTCTAACGGTAAACAGCTGATGGATCCAGGATTCAAAACCCCTCAATTGACTCCAGTGTGATAATTGTTAAAATACTAAATACTGAAGAAACATAAAAAGAATCACCAACTCTGTTTGCAAAATACTGTATATTTGTATATTCCAAAGATATGATACAGACCAAGTTACTTATCTGTTTTAAAGTCTTCAAAGACAACCCATTGCCCTCAAGGACAAGGACAAACTCACAAGCATGGGGGTTACAAAAGCACTTAATGATCTAGCTTTTCTATCACCTTTTCCTTCTTTCTATTTTATTAACCGCTTACAGCCTCTCTGGGAGCTTTGGTGGCGTAACACCTAAGACATTTGACTGCTAACCAGAAGGCTGGTGGTTCAAACCCACCAGGCACTCCTCAGAAGTAAGATTGGGCAATCTACTTCCATAGAGATACTGCCTTGGAAACCCAAGGAGGGGTTGCTATGAGTCAATTCGACTCAATGGCAGTGAGTTTGGTTTGGTTTATGGCCTTCTCTTCCCTTAGCCCCTCATCCACGTGTACTTGCATGCACTGCCGTCGAGTCGGATCTGACTCATAGTGACCCCTCCTTGGGTTTCCGAGCCGGTATCACTATGGAAGTAGGAATGCCCAACCTTCCTTCCAAGGAGTGGCTGGTGGGTTTGAACAGCCAAACTTATGGTTAACAGTCAAGTGCCTTAGGCACTATGCTACCAGAGCTCCCATCATATTATTTTATAATTATTTGTTTGCATTTCTACTTCTTTTACCTGAAGACAGGAATTGTGTTTTACTTACCTTTGGATTTCTAAGCTCCAGTAGTTTCTGGCACAAAGTAGGAGATTAATATATTTTTGGAACGAATGAATAATAAGTCATTCTAAGGCCCTATCTCTACCTTAAACCCTATACCCAAACAGTCACCAAGTCATGCGTCATCTGCCTCTTTAAAAAGATTCTGAATCTCTGATGTCCTCTTCATCCCCCAAAATACTAATTAGTTCAATACCTCACTGTTTCATACCCAGCCTATATCAGCAGCCTCCTAAGTTGTCTTTCCTTTAACTGTACTTCCTCCTCTCTCCGCTCAGGCTATCTTCTGCATAGCTAGCAGAGTGATCTGTCTGAAATGTAAATGGGATTATACCAATCTCTTACTTAAGTCCTTTTTATGGCTCCCAACAACACACAAGATAAATTTCATATTCTATGTTGCTTATACAGTCTGCTAGTTATTTGTCCCATTGATCTCTGTAACCTCTTATTACTCCTCCATACCCAGAGCCAGAGGAGAAAAAGTGGTCCTCGTAGGATGGCTAATAATTTGGCACCCAATCAAATCCATATTCTTTAAATATCTCTTCAACCTTTTATTTTTGAGCGAGGGTGGAAAGGAACTGATCTTCTAATAATAAAATTTTATTCTTCCTTATGTTTAATGTAAAATATTTATGACACTAATTTATTCCATACCATTTCCAAATCCTGACAACTTCTTGGGAGGCAGAGTGAACCATTTAAAATATAGCTGCTAGATGAAATTTCTCATTCCAAATAAACAGTCCTATACTTTGTTGCTGAACATAGGTGACTGTCCTCTGATGTCTTGAGCTTAGTTGTGCCACCTGTAGTTGGAACATGCAACTTACATATGTATGTTGCAAAAGTCATTCAATAATGAGAAGTCAGCACCTGCCAGGAACATTTTATTTTTTTAATTTCTACCCAAGGTACATATGTTTTGGTGGAAGAGGGTCTTACTTCTATTTTGCCAGTTATAGGATGAGTTGTAAATAGAAAAAGGAATTAGCTCGTGCTGTTTACAATTTGATTTCCAGTGTTTTAGTCCCCATTATAGATTGACACCCCCCCCCATACAGATGGCTGCCCAGCCTCCTCCTGAATTGGTTCTGCCCTACCCACCTTGCCTAGCAATATGTCCTCAAGTCTTCAGCCTGCCATAGTTTCCTCAACACAGGCTTTTGGTTACAATGTTCTCTTTTTCTTCAACATACTTCACATTTTTTCAACCACAGGAGATTCATTTCACTGTTGCCACCTCTGTTAAGCCTTCCCTAATGCTCCTCCCTCAAGCCACCACAAGCAGAGTTAGAGTACTCCCTCTTCCTTGCTTCCACAGGGTTCTGTACATGACTTAGAGATTTGTTTTCTTGTCATGGAGTTGGAGGTGTCCATTACCAGAATAGATTACACAGAAACTCTGGAGAAAGATAAACAGTTAAAATTTGAACACAAGTAACTTGAGGTTTCTTTTAGGACATCCAAGTAAAGATGTTCAATATTCAATTGAATGCATGACTCCTCAGTTACAAGGTGCTGGGAAACAGTTATCCATAGGTCTCTTACATTGCTGCATAGCTTGTGAGTAGAGTATTCTATGTAAAGGTTGAGGACATAGGGAAATTTATTTAGCATGGAATGAGGTTCCCAAAAGGCACAATGGGAGAAGCCAAGAAAGAAATCTGTAATGGAAAGATGAACTATTGTAGAGCACTAACAAGTGATAGCAAGTACATCTTTGATCTAAAAAAAAATATATCTGCACTTAATGACCCCTGTTCTGCCTGGCAAACTCCTATTCATCTCTTTATTCTCAACTTAAGAGCCACTTCCTCTGGGAAGTCTTCCCAAGTCCAGACATAGTCTTCTCTTTCCTGTTATTGTTTACATGTTCTTTTTCTCCTAGGTCAATAAATGCATGAATAAAATTCAAAGAACACACTCATTTATCTTGACATGCATTTATTTTAAGTAGGTTTCATTGAAAAGAATAAGATCGATATTTGAAAAAGACTGATCCAAGACAACTAACTGTAAGCAGACCTATGCCCAGACTAACAACATATAGGGCAGAGGTATGGTCAAGTTGTGGGATCGGGTACAGGAGCCAAGGAGGCTGTTGCATGGCTGATGAGCCCACACAGGGCCATGAGCATGGCAGTAATGTCTGTAGTGGTGGAGGTCATCCACTGATGAGGAGGAAGAAGGAAGATGTGATGATGACAAAGAGGATGAGGATGAGAATGATAGGGAATGTCTACTTTGTTTGAACGTCTATACAGGCACTTTCCTTACATTACTTCATTTAATGTTCAACACAACACTGCAAAGAATTATTACAATCAAGAGGTTTAGAGAAGTTAGGTAAGTATCTCAAAGTAGCAAAGCTGTTAGGAATAAAAATGTGGAACAGTAGCCTGTACAGCTCCTAATCCTGTGCTTTTTCCACCGCATCAGCTTTTCCTAATCTCTGCTTAGCATAACACTGGTGTGCTAGAAGATGTCAAATTGCTGTCCACAATAGAGGATTCTGAGATCAAATAAATTCAGAACACTGAAATAAACATGGCAATCAGGTATAGTAACTGCAGAATTCCTCAGACCTCTCCACTGGAAACAGTTCATTCTGAATCAAGAAGAGAGGAGAGCATCAGAATTGTCCAAATTAACTTGATTATGGAATTTATTTTTTTATTTTTTTTAAACAGACCACCCACCGTCATCTCTCAGGACATGAGCATTAGATCAGAGTTTAGGAAATACTGTGCTACACCATGATAGCAAATGCCACCTATGTAAAAATCTCACTTGTGTGTATAGAAAAAATGCAACCAAAATAAAACTTGCATGGCTTTCATCCATTCATTGTCATGTTTAAGTTATAAACAAATGGGTTATATGGCCCAGGGCTCCTATGAGCCAGTTCACATCGTTAGATGTCAACCTATCATTCCATTACAGAGGTACAGCAATAGCCATATTCCATATTAGGGGCACCGACATTTAGCTCCCAACTGGCTCTGGGTAGGAAAAAAGCTCCCCTGTTACCTTAGAAATACTACCTGAGTGTAATATATTTGAACAAAAAGGTGTGCAATGATCTCACTAACTTTAAGTTAGTTTAACATCATAGTTAAAAGTATCAAATCACACCACCTTATCTTCACCTACTACTAGCCATGTGACATGGAACAGCTTCTCTGTGCCTCAGTTTCCTCAACTACAGAATAAAAATAATACCAGTTCCTGTCTCAGATTTAATGTGCTAACATTAATACAACACTTAGGACAGCGCCTGACACACTGTTGTTGTTAGGTGCCATCCAGTGGACCGACTCATAGCAACCCCTCCTTGGGTTTCTGAGGCAGTATCACTACGGAAGTAGTTTGCCCAACCTTCCTTCTGAGGAGTGGCTGGTGGGTGTGATTAGCAGTCAAGTGCTTCAGGCAATAGCAATGTTGTACAACTGGTAGTAGATTTTTTAACTACAGGGCTTCTCAGAACCCTTATTTAATATGCTTATATTCATTGAGAATCTATAAATACCTAGTTGTTGAGAACTAGACTAGGACCCCATGTAGACAACACTATATTAAAGTTCTTTGCAAGGAAGCAAGCATAAGACAAGAAAAAGAAACAAAATCTACTTCTGAGTTTAGATAAGAAGAAACAGGATTGATATTAATCAGAGACAAGTTTATCTCTAGAGAGCACTGACAGAAGATAAAGACAAATTTTTGGAACTAATGAGAAGGTTCTGATACATTGCTTCAAGTAATATCAATATAAAAAAATAATTTCATTTCTGGACAGTAGCAAAAACAGTCAGAAATTCAAAATAAAAATAAAGGATACCATAGATATTATCCAATGCCGTCGAGTTGATTCTGACTCATAGTAACCCTATATTAGCCACAAAAATTTCAGGTACCTAGAAAGAAATCCAACAAGAGGTGTACAAGCCCATTATGTAGAAAATTATAAAACTTTAATGGAAAGATACTTTAAAAATCTAAATAAATGGGAAGTTGTGGTCATGGACAGACTCAAAAAAAAAAAAAAAAAAACCTCACTGCCATGGAGTCGACTTGTCTCATAGCAAACCCTCCTCCTTGGGTTTCCAAGGTGGTATCCCTATGGAAGTAGCCTGCCCAATCTTCCTTCTGAGGAGTAGCTGGTGGGTTTGAACTGCCAGCCTTCTGGTTAGCAGTCAAAGATACCAATATTTTCCAACTTAATCTATAAATTCAATGTCATTTCAATTAGGAGACTGAGCTCTGGAGCCAAATTCCCAGGGTTCAAACTCAAATACAGCCACTTACTATGTGACCTTGGGCAAGCTATTTTAACTTTCTATACTTGTTTTATTATAAGTAGAGATAAAAATAATATTTTATTCTTTGGGTCTTGTGAAGAATGAATAAAATAACACAGAAAAATGCCTAAAATATTGCTGGCACATAATTAAATGCTCTAAAAATGTCAGCTATTGTTGTTGTTACATTAAAAACTTTGATAGGTCCCTAAAGAAAAACAAGCAACCAACCTAGTAGAAAAATAAGCAAGCAAACTAAAAAGGATTCAATGAATAAGAAATATGAATGCCCAATATAGATTTCAAGAGAACTTTACTAATAATTTTAAAAGTCAAATTAAATCTTTAAGATATGATTTCTCCAATTATATTGGCAGAGAACAAAATGTGTTGGCAAGGATGCAGAGAAACAAGTATTTTTGTACACTGTGACAGTGTAAATTAGCACAACAATTTTGTAGGAAAATGTGACACTATCTGTCAAATTATAAACCGTGTATACATTTGGATGCAGCAGTTCCCCTCGGTGGCACAAACGGTTAACGTGCTCAGCTACTAACTGAAAAGTTGGAGGTTTGAATCAACCAGGAAGTGCCTCAGAAGAAAGGATTGGTGATCTACTTCCAGGGGTCCCAGGATAAACCCTTCAGAGCACAGTTCTATTCAGACACGCCTGGGGTCGCCAAGGAGTCAGGACTGACTCCACTGCAACTGGCTTGATTTCTGTGGATATACTACATGAACAGTCATGTAAGGGCACTAAGATAGAAGCATTAAGAATGTTATTTATGTATTGCCTATAATATCAGGAAACGAAAAAATCCTAAAGGTCCATCAAAAGGGGAAAGGTTGCTTAGGGTACATTCATACAATAGGTTAATATTCAGCGTTGAAACTAAAGGGACAGACAGATATACATTTGCATGGAGAATTTCCATGACCTACTGTTAAATGGAAGAGCAAGATGTTGAACAGTACATCTAGGCAGTTACCATATTCTGAAATCGTTCAGGTAAGTACTAGCATACACACAAAAATCCTCTAGAAGAATAAACAGACTGTTCACGGTGGTGAACTCCGTGGGTGAGATGGGGAAGGAGTCCATGTGACTTCCATTGTCTACTTCAAGCATGGCTCTCCACTGTTTAAAAATGTTACAAAGTAAGTGTATTACATTTATGGTGAAAGGTAAAATAGATTTACTTCTGCTAGCCATACTTAATTAACATGATCCCAGCTGTTAAGCGCATTCTTAGCTTGCTGTATCTATTAAACTATTTATCTTCAATTATCTGAAGAAAAATTAAATACTTCTTCAACTCAGCAGGATAAAACCCACTGCTATCAAGTCATTTCCAATTCATAGCCACCCTATAGAACAGAGAACTGCCCCACAGGGATTTTTTCAAGGCTGTAAATCTTTACAGACCCAGACTGCCTCATCTTACTTCTATGGAGTGGCTGCTAGGTTCGAAGCATTGACTTTTTGGTTCGTAGCTGAATGCCTTAACCCCTGCGCCACCACAGCTAGGATATTTCACTTTAACACTGACAAAAACGGGAGTGCTGATTCATCGACATTTTAGTTCTATCTTTTCAGGTGTGCACCAAAACTGATCAGATGCTCTATCACAGCCAAAGGACAGAGGTTTCCGTTCTCCGGCTGTCTGAACTATTTTTGTCATTTCCCTATACACATCTCTCCAGGACAATGAGCGGCCACACCCCTGGGCTTTGTTTGGTCAGCAAGGTACTCTCCCAGCCCACTGTAGCCCCAGGGTGGTTTACACATTACAAAGCCCGATTACTGATATGGTTTGGGTCTCCTGTTGTTGTTGTTGTTGTTATGTGCCATCAAGTCCAACTCGACTCACAGAGACCCCTCCTTGGGTTTCCGAGGCAGTATCACTATGGAAG
>NW_006921897.1:2857675-2859638 GCF_000298275.1 Orycteropus afer afer | reverse complement strand
AACCGACAGCACTGTGTGTGCCAGGTGACTGCCTTAGGCCCAAGGCCAACCCCTAGGGCCTTGGGTCTCCTAGGGTGGCCAAAATGCTCTGCTTGGAGAAAGAGCGTGCCTTTTAGGACCTCCTAAAAGCCTTCCTAAAATGACCTGACAGCCCTCCTCACTCCCCATGCTCAATTCTGGCGGAGCTCAAGGAAGGGAGAGGGTATTTCATTTCCTCTGTGTCATTTCCCACGGCCACCCTCATTCCATGATGCATCCTGTTGTCTCCCATCCTTCAACATTAACTAGTATTTGGACTCTCTTACCATAAATTCCTCTAATCTAATGTGGCTGTATTTAGTATTTAAGTCTCGGGGGAGATTTGAATCATCCCACTTCCCTCCAACAAATTTCCCTCTCTGCCCTGAAGACCACTGACTTCTTGACTGCTACCAGGCAATAGGGGAGCTCAGGTGGCGTAGTGCTGAAGGCATTTGACTGCTAACCAGAAGGCTCATCATACTCCTTGGGAGAAAGGTTAGGCGATCTACTTCCATAGAGATACTGCCTCGGAAACCCAAGGAGGGGTCGCTAGGAGTTGGGGCGACTTGACAGCAGTATGTTTGTATTTGTTTTACCAGGCAACCGGCTCCATTTCACCTTCTTTTCCCAATATCCTCAGCACTCTCCTCAGTTCTCTGTTCCATGTGAAACCACTTCCTTCCAGCTGTCAAGACTTCATTAAATAAAATTGTTCTACGAGTGTGCTAGTCTTATTTCAAATCTGAGGGGTCATATTCATCTCAGCAAGTATAAGAGCCAGACTTGAATTTTTTCAGTGTAGGTGGGGAGAGTCAAGATATTCACATGCTAAAAGTTGTTCTGGGGGTTATAAGCAGGAAAATATAAGCTAAAATTGATGAGTTCACCTCGAGAGGAGGTTTTGTTCACCTTGTACTGGAGACTATGTTCAGTGCAACAAGGGGTCAGGAAAAGGCTTCCGAATTGGAAAGGGAGATATAAAACCGTTTTAATCTAGATAGAAATTTCTATCAATCCCCCCAAAAAAATTCAAGAAGTAATAGCTGAGTTTTGCCAGGCTCCAGGATATAAGATCAATATAAAAAAATCAATTGTATTTTTATAAATTTGCAACAAATAACATGAAACTGAAATTAAAAACAATACAATATAAAATAGTATCACAAAATATAAAATATGTAAAGATAAATATGACAAAAGATGCAGATGCTCTGTACATTCAAAACAATAAAACATTACAGATATAAATTATCAAAGACCTCAATACATGGTGATAGAGACTTTGTTTATGGGTCAGAAGAGTCAGTCTAGTCAAAATGTCAAGTCTTCACAATTTCATTGACAGATTCAATGCAATCCTGAGAGAGATCTCAGAAAGCTTTTTTTTTTTTTTTTCCACAAAAAATCGACAGGCTGATTCTAACATTCAGATGGCAATGCAAAAGGCAAAAAATAGCCAAAATGAAAAAAGTTGGAAAAGTTACACTACTGGATTTCAATGTTTATTATAAATTAACAATGATTAGAACAGTGTAGTATTGGCATAATGATAGAAATACAGCAATGAAACAGAAAAGTCCAGAAACAGACCCACATATATGCGTATATAGGCAACTTATTCTTGATAAACAATTGTATCTGGAACAACTGATATCTATATGCAAAAATAAAGTTTGATCCATATCTCATACCATATAAAAAAGTAACTCAAAATGGGTGAGTCGATGGTTTCTTAGATAGAGCATAAAAGCACAATCCATTAATGAAAAAAAAATTGATAAATTGGACTTCATCCAAATTAAAATCTTCTGCTGGTGAAAGATACTATTTATTAAGAGAGTGAAAAGACAAGCTATCAACTGGGAAAAAATATTTACAAACCATATATTTGATAAGGATCTTGTATCCAAAATATATTTTTTAAAAACTCTCAAATCTCAAC
>NW_006921897.1:2853898-2854920 GCF_000298275.1 Orycteropus afer afer | reverse complement strand
ACTGTAATTCCCTATATTAACAAATTAGAGAAACATCATTTGATCATGATAATGGATACATAAAAAGCCATTGAAACAAATTCAACATGACTTCAAAGTACAAACTGTTAGCAAACTAAGAATAGAAAGGAATGTCCATTTCCTAAAATCTGCTACAAACATATTAAATGTAAAATGTTAGAAGCATTCCCATTATAGTCAGGAACAAGATGTAGATGCATAGTATCATCTCTACCGTTCAAAAGTCTAGTAGAACACAAAGCCCGAGCTATGGCTAGCAAAATAAACAAGAGATGAATATGGAAAACAAAGAAATATTTGTTGGCAATATGATTATGTAGAAAATGCTAAGGAACAGGCATGTGGAATATTCATATAAAAGATACTTTAGAAACACAGTGGATGGAAGGTCACTATAGCAAATTCAAAGCCTTGCCATAAAATGTAACAAAAAATACCCAATTCACAACAGCAACAAAATCCAAAAATTACCAAAGAAGGCTCAAAAATGTACAAGATCTTTATGGAGGCAACTATAAAATTTTACTGATAGATTCAGGTAAAAGAAGTCCAAAATAAATACAGCAGTATAGTATATTCATTGATAGGGAACAGAAAATGGTAAAAACGTCAATTCTCCTTAAATTACAGATTCAGTGCCTTACTTGTTGCTGCCAAGATGACAATCAATCCCAGGATGCTCTTCTCTGCTCCCCAAATCAATCCTGGAAAACAACAGAAGGGACAATGAAAAATATACATACATGTCAACAACAAAATACAAGAAACTCCTGGAGTAGAGTGGGTGTTGAATTAGCATAGTGTGTTGGGGCGGGATGGGGAGTAAAGTGAGGGAATGTGTGTAACCTGCAACAAATGACAGACAGGACAGGTAAGAGGGAAATGTTGAAATCTGTGCCCCTGCTTGATTGCAGAGATCAGACCACAGATGCCAGTAGCCATGGGGTAATATCAGGACAGTAGGAAACACTGAAGTGATTGAGGCAGTATGACCCCAGGGT
>NW_006921897.1:2849833-2852898 GCF_000298275.1 Orycteropus afer afer | reverse complement strand
CTTGCCCCCTGGCAATGTCTGGGACTCCTTCCTCTGCTGACATGAGTCCGCCCCACTCAGATGATGCAGCGCCACCTCAGATGAAGTCCAGAAACACCACATCCGGGGATTTCAGGAAACTACGTCAGGAGATCTTGCCTGGGGTCTCCCAGGGCTGACAGCAAGGGCAGGGCGGAGTTAGAACTCAGTCTCTTCTGTGTTCGGAGGTCTGCTCAGTGCTCTCTCAGGATCCTCACCTTGACCCCTGGCACTGCGTGAATACCTGCCCTCAGCAGACCTGAGCACCCCCTACCCTGCATTGGAAATGAGCGGGATGTCTTTAGCCTGACAGCCTTGCCTGAGGTCTCCTGGCACTGACTTAAAGGGTGGAATGGGGGTTCAGTTGGGTTCCTTTGCTGGAGTGTGTGTACCCCTCAGTCCTCACCTTAGCTTCGGGTCTTAGCTTCAGGCACCTTGATCTAATGCTCCCTGGAGGATTTGCCCTCTCTGCCATATTTGAGCATTTGCCCAACTGCAACTCTTACAGAAAAAGGTTTGAGGTCTCAGACCAGATGCTGGATAGGAGAGCTGCAGTGTCCATGAAAAGGGGTGAGCTGTCAAAGAAGAATAAATCCTTCCCCTGGGGTCTCTTCTCCAGCCAGACTTAAGCTTTGGAAAACTTTTGTTCTAGAAGATTCTCTACCCAGAAGCTAAGCAATGTGATTTTGGGAGGTCCAGCTCTTTTGAAGTTACCTAACATTGCATGGATTTTCATTTCTGTAACCCTCATTCATAACATGAAATGTACCTTACATACCTTCCAAGTATGTGTGTTTTATTTATGAAGCAGCACTTTTGCTGAGTTGGTGTGCTGTGTTCTAGAGTGCTGCATGTTCTCTGAGATGTCCTAGATCACAACAACAACAACAAAAAGACCCAGGGAATGTGGTAGGGTCTGTGGTCAAAATATTTCAAACAACTGGTATTCGTTAAAGATCCGATATATGCCAGGCACTGTACCAGGTGCTTTATATCCATTACCTGTATTCCACCAGTCCTACAAAGACAGAGCTTGCCAAACTCACTGCACAAACAAAGGACCTAAGGCTCATAGCCCTTTGCAGTTTGCCCAATATTAAATGACTAGGAAGGACAGGGCTGGGACTAGTCCCCTGGCTCAATTCATCTAGAGCCTACAGTGTTTTCACTCCTAGCCTGAGGCAGACCTTCCCTCTCTTAATTCATTTATCTTCTTACTACTCCATAATGTCTCTCAAGTAACAAAGTATTAAAAACAGGCCTAAAGAAGGAAGGTGACAATGAGAATAATATACAAGTTGGGGAGTGCCTGTGGGCCTTATTTATCTAGGTCCTCCTGCCCTGAGCCCTGGGGTTCCTTGAGAGCTGAGTCTGCCCAGGTGCTGGCATTTTTGTCCAGTCCTTGGTCTTCCCCAGTGTGCCCTCCTATCTCAATCTGGAACCTGGCCTGCTGACCAGCTCTTTATTGCCTCCAACTCTGAAGGCTGTGCTCTTCTCCCAGTGCAACATCCCACAATCACCTGCCCTGCACGAACTCACAACATTCCTACTCCTTGTCGAACTCCAGTGGATGCCCCATCCCTCTGCCTGGGAACCCTGTGTTAGCCACAGCCCCTTTGACGTAAAAGTTCACTTCGGATAGTGATATTTGGACCTTTGGTCATCCCCCTAGGCATCTTCAACACACTCTCAAAGTGTTTTCCAAACAGGCTGGTGAATAGAGTGTGATTTGGCCCATCATCTGCTGGTTCTTGGGACATAACCCTGAGGTTAGAAAGAGGGCTTTGAAATAACCCTGATATTTGCAGTAGGATTTTAATTAGGTGTTTTGGTTACCTAGTGCCACTAAAACAGAAAATAGCACAAATGGGATGGCTTGAACAAACAGGGATTTACTTTTTTACAGTTTTGGAGGCTAGAATTCCCAAGTTCAAAGTGCTAGGCTCTAGGGGCTGGGTGAAAGCTTTGCCTCTAGCTCCTGGCCCACTGAAACTGGAGGTTTTTCTTCACTCAGGCAGCTGTTGGCTCCTGAGGCTGACAAACCCAAGGTTGAGAAGTGAAAAGACTCAGTCCCAGTATTACCAAACCACATGGCAGGCCATTGATTCAACTCCATTAAGAGTCCCAAGATCAGCAGACAACATGGCAGGCTGCTGAACAACAACTCAGCTACATGCAGGGTCCAAGGATACCATAGCTGTAGACCATTCCTAAAGCTTCTCCTTATATACGAGAAGCAGCCTACTCTGCTACTCACGGCAGATTCCACCATGGAGTTGACATATAACCTTAACTACCACATGGGGTGCCTTATTTGAAACTGGCTGCTGAACACCTACTCAGATGTGTATGTGTTCCTACGTAGGTGGTCAAAAATATCAACCCTTCCCTCAAGTGGGAGTTCTTTACGGTGGTACAAAGGGTTAGCACGTTTGGCTGCTAGCCTGAAGGTTGGAGGGTCAGGTCTACACTAAGGTGCCTTAGAAGAAAGGCCTGGCAATCTACTTCCAAAAGAACAGCCATTGAAAACCCTGTGGAGCACAGTTTTACTCTGACACACATGGGGTTGCCAGGAGTCAGAGTCAAGTCGAGATTGGTACCCTCATAAGTGATCAATGAAGAAAGACCATAGAAAGTACTATGTAAACAAACATCTACAGAGACTGAATTTTTAAAACCCCCGGAGTTCTCCTAAGAGATGAACAATGGTTTTGTGGTGGACATGCTAACTTTGATTTCAAAAAGAAAAAAATAATTAACCACCCTTCCACTACCCTTTGTCCATGTATCTGTCCCACAGAACAATCCTGGTTTGCAGTGTGACAAAAGTCACCAGTGCAGGTGTTTTCAGGCATGCGCAGCCATGTGGAGGGCAGCAGAGACTCACAAGGAAGGAGAAAATTGAGGTTATAGAAGTTGTTGCAAAAACCAATAGAGAAAAGTGCTGTTGAGTAAAACAGGGTAAACTCCTCCTGCTAACCTTTACAGGATGCTTTGAAAATTAAATCTGATCCTGTGTTTGAAAGCATCTGTAACATTGTAGCCCC